>NW_022264899.1:0-21282 GCF_002021735.2 Oncorhynchus kisutch
AAGCACTTTCCATAAACAAGCTCTAAATCATGTTTGAAGCACTCTGGATAAAAAATGTTTTTGTTATGTTTTAGGTTGAGATGTTATGAAAACACTGTTAGATGTTTTCAGCAAGTTGCAACATTGAAATGCAGAAATAAGCACTTTTCCATAAACAAGCTCTAAATCATGTTTGATGCACTCTGGATATCCAATTTTGCTGTGCTGTGTTAGGTTGAGATGAAATGAACGCCGGGGACAGTTTTCAGCAAGTTGCAACATTGAAATGCAGAAATAAGCACTTTTCCATAAACAAGCTCTAAATCATGTTTGAAGCACTCTGGATAAAAAAATGTTTTGTTATGTTTATTCGAGATGTTATGAAAACACTGTAGCTGTTTTCAGCAAGTTACAACATTGAAATGCAGAAATAAGCACTTTCCATAAACAAGCTCTAAATCATGTTGATGCACTCTGGATATCCAATTTTGCTGTGCTGTGTCTAGGTTGAGATGAAATGAACGCCGTGTGGACAGTTTTCAGCAAGTTGCAACATTGAAATGCAGAAATAAGCACTTTTCCATAAACAAGCTCTAAATCATGTTTGAAGCACTCTGGATAAAAAAGTTTTGTTATTTATTCGAGATGGTTTGAAAACACTGTAGACAGTTTTCAGCAAGTTACAACATTGAAATGCAGAAATAAGCACTTTTCCATAAACAAGCTCTAAATCATGTTTGATGCACTCTGGATATCCAATTTTTGCTGTGCTGTGTCTAGGTTGAGATGAAATGAACGCCGTGGACAGTTTTCAGCAAGTTGACAACATTGAAATGCAGAAATAAGCACTTTTCCATAAACAAGCTCTAATCATGTTTGATGCACTCTGGATAAAAAATTTTTGCTGTTATGTCTATTGAGATGAAATGAACGCCGTGGACAGTTTTCAGCAAGTTGCAACTGAAATGCAGAAATAAGCACTTTTCCATAAACAAGCTCTAAATCATGTTTGATGCACTCTGGATATCCAATTTTGCGTGCTGTGTTCTAGTTGAGATGAAATGAACGCCGTGGACAGTTTTCAGCAAGTGCAACATTGAAATGCAGAAATAAGCACTTTTCCATAAACAAGCTCTAAATCATGTTTGAAGCACTCTGGAAAAAAATTTTTGTTATGTTTATTCGAGATTTATGAAAAAACACTGTAGACTGTTTTCAGCAAGTTACAACATCATTGAAATGCAGAAAAAAGCACTTTTCCATAAACAAGCTCTAAATCATGTTTGATGCACTCTGGATATCCAATTTTGCTGTGCTGTGCTGTCTAGGTTGAGATGAAATGAACGCCGTGGACAGTTTTCAGCAAGTTGCAACATTGAAATGCAGAAATAAGCACTTTTCCATAAACAAGCTCTAAATCATGTTTGATGCACTCTGGATATCCAATTTTTGCTGTGCTGTGTCTAGGTTGAGATGAAATGAACGCCGTGGACAGTTTTCAGCAAGTTGCAACATTGAAATGCAGAAATAAGCACTTTTCCATAAACAAGCTCTAAATCATGTTTGAAGCACTCTGGATAAAAAAATGTTTTTGTTATGTTTATTCGAGATGTTATGAAAACACTGTAGACTGTTTTCAGCAAGTTACAACATTGAAATGAGGAAATAAGCACTTTTCCATAAACAAGCTCTAAATCATGTTTGATGCACTCTGGATATCCAATTTTTGCTGTGCTGTGTCTAGGTTGAGATGAAATGAACGCCGTGGACAGTTTTCAGCAAGTTGCAACATTGAAATGCAGAAATAAGCACTTTTCCATAAAACAAGCTCTAAATCATGTTTGATGCACTCTGGAATCCAATTTTTGCTGTGCTGTGTCTATTTGAGATGAAATGAACGCGTGGACAGTTTCAGCAAGTTGCAACATTGAAATGCAGAAATAAGCACTTTTCCATAAACAAGCTCTAAATCATGTTTGATGCACTCTGGATATCCAATTTTTGCTGTGCTGTGTCTAGGTGAGATGAAATGAACGCCGTGGACAGTTTTCAGCAAGTTGCAACATTGAAATGCAGAAATAAGCACTTTTCCATAAACAAGCTCTAAATCATGTTTGAAGCACTCTGGATAAAAAAATGTTTTTGTTATGTTTATTCGAGATGTATGAAAACACTGTAGACTGTTTCAGCAAGTTACAACATTGAAATGCAGAAATAAGCACTTTTCCATAAACAAGCTCTAAATCATGTTTGATGCACTCTGGATATCCAATTTTTGCTGTGCTGTGTCTAGGTTGAGATGAAATGAACGCGTGGACAGTTTTCAGCAAGTTGCAACATTGAAATGCAGAAATAAGCACTTTTCCATAAACAAGCTCTAAATCATGTTTGAAGCACTCTGGATAAAAAATTTTGTTTTTGTTATGTTTATTCGAGATGTTTGAAAACACTGTAGACTGTTTTCAGCAAGTTACAACATTGAAATGCAGAAATAAGCACTTTTCCATAAACAAGCTCTAAATCATGTTTGATGCACTCTGGATATCCAATTTTTGCTGTGCTGTGTCTAGTTGAGATGAAATGAACGCCGTGGACAGTTTTCAGCAAGTTGCAACATTGAAATGCAGAAATAAGCACTTTTCCATAAACAAGCTCTAAATCATGTTTGATGCACTCTGGATATCCAATTTTGCTGTGCTGTCTAGTTGAGATGAAATGAACGCCGTGGACAGTTTTCAGCAAGTTGCAACATTGAAATGCAGAAATAAGCACTTTTCCATAAACAAGCTCTAAATCATGTTTGAAGCACTCTGGATAAAAAATGTTTTTGTTATGTTTATTCGAGATGTTATGAAAACACTGTAGACTGTTTTCAGCAAGTTACAACATTGAAATGCAGAAATAAGCACTTTTCCATAAACAAGCTCTAAATCATGTTTGATGCACTCTGGATATCCAATTTTTGCTGTGCTGTGTCTAGGTTGAGATTAAATGAACGCCGTGGACAGTTTTCAGCAAGTTGCAACATTGAAATGCAGAAATAAGCACTTTTCCATAAACAAGCTCTAAATCATGTTTGATGCACTCTGGATATCCAATTTTGCTGTGCTGTGTCTAGGTTGAGATGAAATGAACGCCGTGGACAGTTTTCAGCAAGTTGCAACATTGAAATGCAGAGAAATAAGCACTTTTCCATAAACAAGCTCTAAATCATGTTTGATGCACTCTGGATATCCAATTTTTTGCTGTGCTGTGTCTAGGTTGAGATGAAATGAACGCCGTGGACAGTTTTCAGCAAGTTGCAACATTGAAATGCAGAAATAAGCACTTTTCCATAAACAAGCTCTAAATCATGTTTGATGCACTCTGGATATCCAATTTTTGCTGTGCTGTGTCTAGGTTGAGATGAAATGAACGCCGTGGACAGTTTTCAGCAAGTTGCAACATTGAAATGCAGAAATAAGCACTTTTCCATAAACAAGCTCTAAATCATGTTTGATGCACTCTGGATATCCAATTTTGCTGTGCTGTGTCTAGGTTGAGATGAAATGAACGCCGTGGACAGTTTTCAGCAAGTTGCAACATTGAAATGCAGAAATAAGCACTTTTCCATAAACAAGCTCTAAATCATGTTTGAAGCACTCTGGAAAAAAAATGTTTTTGTATGTTTTCGAGATGTTATGAAAACACTGTAGACTGTTTTCAGCAAGTTACAACATTGAAATGCAGAAATAAGCACTTTTCCATAAACAAGCTCTAAATCATGTTTGATGCACTCTGGATATCCAATTTTTGCTGTGCTGTGTCTAGGTTGAGATGAAATGAACGCCGTGGACAGTTTTCAGCAAGTTGCAACATTGAAATGCAGAAATAAGCACTTTCCATAAACAAGCTCTAAATCATGTTTGAAGCACTCTGGATAAAAAAATGTTTTTGTTATGTTTATTCGAGATGTTATGAAAACACTGTAGACTGTTTTCAGCAAGTTACAACATTGAAATGCAGAAATAAGCACTTTTCCATAAACAAGCTCTAAATCATGTTTGATGCACTCTGGATATCCAATTTTTGCTGTGCTGTGTCTAGGTTGAGATGAAATGAACGCCGTGGACAGTTTTCAGCAAGTTGCAACATTGAAATGCAGAAATAAGCACTTTTCCATAAACAAGCTCTAAATCATGTTTGATGCACTCTGGATATCCAATTTTTGCTGTGCTGTGTCTAGGTTGAGATGAAATGAACGCCGTGGACAGTTTTCAGCAAGTTGCAACATTGAAATGCAGAAATAAGCACTTTTCCATAAACAAGCTCTAAATCATGTTTGAAGCACTCTGGATAAAAAATGTTTTTGTTATGTTTATTCGAGATGTTATGAAAACACTGTAGACAGTTTTCAGCAAGTTACAACATTGAAATGCAGAAATAAGCACTTTTCCATAAACAAGCTCTAAATCATGTTTGATGCACTCTGGATATCCAATTTTGCTGTGCTGTGTCTAGGTTGAGATGAAATGAACGCCGTGGACAGTTTTCAGCAAGTTGCAACATTGAAATGCAGAAATAAGCACTTTTCCATAAACAAGCTCTAAATCATGTTTGAAGCACTCTGGATAAAAAAATGTTTTGTTATGTTTATTCGAGATGTTTGAAAACACTGTAGACTGTTTTCAGCAAGTTACAACATTGAAATGCAGAAATAAGCACTTTTCCATAAACAAGCTCTAAATCATGTTTGAAGCACTCTGGATAAAAAATGTTTTTGTTATGTTTATTCGAGATGTTATGAAAACACTGTAGACTGTTTTCAGCAAGTTACAACATTGAAATGCAGAAATAAGCACTTTTCCATAAACAAGCTCTAAATCATGTTTGATGCACTCTGGATATCCAATTTTGCTGTGCTGTGTCTAGGTTGAGATGAAATGAACGCCGTGGACAGTTTTCAGCAAGTTGCAACATTGAAATGCAGAAATAAGCACTTTTCCATAAACAAGCTCTAAATCATGTTTGAAGCACTCTGGATAAAAAATGTTTTTGTTATGTTTATTCGAGATGTTATGAAAACACTGTAGACTGTTTTCAGCAAGTTACAACATTGAAATGCAGAAATAAGCACTTTTCCATAAACAAGCTCTAAATCATGTTTGATGCACTCTGGATATCCAATTTTTGCTGTGCTGTGTCTAGGTTGAGATGAAATGAACGCCGTGGACAGTTTTCAGCAAGTTGCAACATTGAAATGCAGAAATAAGCACTTTTCCATAAACAAGCTCTAAATCATGTTTGATGCACTCTGGATATCCAATTTTTGCTGTGCTGTGTCTAGTTGAGATGAAATGAACGCCGTGGACAGTTTTCAGCAAGTTGCAACATTGAAATGCAGAAATAAGCACTTTTCCATAAACAAGCTCTAAATCATGTTTGAAGCACTCTGGATAAAAAATGTTTTTGTTATGTTTATTCGAGATGTTATGAAAACACTGTAGACTGTTTTCAGCAAGTTACAACATTGAAATGCAGAAATAAGCACTTTTCCATAAACAAGCTCTAAATCATGTTTGATGCACTCTGGATATCCAATTTTTGCTGTGCTGTGTCTAGGTTGAGATGAAATGAACGCCGTGGACAGTTTTCAGCAAGTTGCAACATTGAAATGCAGAAATAAGCACTTTTCCATAAACAAGCTCTAAATCATGTTTGATGCACTCTGGATATCCAATTTTTGCTGTGCTGTGTCTAGTTGAGATGAAAACACCGTGGACAGTTTTCAGCAAGTTGCAACATTGAAATGCAGAAATAAGCACTTTTCCATAAACAAGCTCTAAATCATGTTTGATGCACTCTGGATATCCAATTTTTGCTGTGCTGTGTCTAGTTGAGATGAAATGAACGCCGTGGACAGTTTTCAGCAAGTTGCAACATTGAAATGCAGAAATAAGCACTTTTCCATAAACAAGCTCTAAATCATGTTTGAAGCACTCTGGATAAAAAATGTTTTTGTTATGTTTATTCGAGATGTTATGAAAACACTGTAGACTGTTTTCAGCAAGTTACAACATTGAAATGCAGAAATAAGCACTTTTCCATAAACAAGCTCTAAATCATGTTTGATGCACTCTGGATATCCAATTTTTGCTGTGCTGTGTCTAGGTTGAGATGAAATGAACGCCGTGGACAGTTTTCAGCAAGTTGCAACATTGAAATGCAGAAATAAGCACTTTTCCATAAACAAGCTCTAAATCATGTTTGATGCACTCTGGATATCCAATTTTTGCTGTGCTGTGTCTAGGTTGAGATGAAATGAACGCCGTGGACAGTTTTCAGCAAGTTGCAACATTGAAATGCAGAAATAAGCACTTTTCCATAAACAAGCTCTAAATCATGTTTGAAGCACTCTGGATAAAAAAATTTTTGTTATGTTTATTCGAGATGTTATGAAAACACTGTAGACTGTTTTCAGCAAGTTGCAACATTGAAATGCAGAAATAAGCACTTTTCCATAAACAAGCTCTAAATCATGTTTGATGCACTCTGGATATCCAATTTTTGCTGTGCTGTGTCTAGGTTGAGATGAAATGAACGCCGTGGACAGTTTTCAGCAAGTTGCAACATTGAAATGCAGAAATAAGCACTTTTCCATAAACAAGCTCTAAATCATGTTTGATGCACTCTGGATAAAAAATTTTTGTTATGTTTATTCGAGATGTTATGAAAACACTGTAGACTGTTTTCAGCAAGTTGCAACATTGAAATGCAGAAATAAGCACTTTTCCATAAACAAGCTCTAAATCATGTTTGAAGCACTCTGGATAAAAAATGTTGTGTTGTTTATTCGAGATGTTATGAAAACACTGTGGACTGTTTTCAGCAAGTTGCAACATTGAAATGCAGAAATAAGCACTTTTCCATAAACAAGCTCTAAATCATGTTTGATGCACTCTGGATATCCAATTTTTGCTGTGCTGTGTCTAGTTTGAGATGAAATGAACGCCGTGGACAGTTTTCAGCAAGTTGCAACATTGAAATGCAGAAATAAGCACTTTTCCATAAACAAGCTCTAAATCATGTTTGAAGCACTCTGGATAAAAAAATGTTTTTGTTATGTTTATTCGAGATGTTATGAAAACACTGTAGACTGTTTTCAGCAAGTTACAACATTGAAATGCAGAAATAAGCACTTTTCCATAAACAAGCTCTAAATCATGTTTGATGCACTCTGGATATCCAATTTTTGCTGTGCTGTGTCTAGGTTGAGATGAAATGAACGCCGTGGACAGTTTTCAGCAAGTTGCAACATTGAAATGCAGAAATAAGCACTTTTCCATAAACAAGCTCTAAATCATGTTTGATGCACTCTGGATATCCAATTTTTGCTGTGCTGTGTCTAGGTTGAGATGAAATGAACGCCGTGGACAGTTTTCAGCAAGTTGCAACATTGAAATGCAGAAATAAGCACTTTTCCATAAACAAGCTCTAAATCATGTTTGAAGCACTCTGGATAAAAAATGTTTTTGTTATGTTTATTCGAGATGTTATGAAAACACTGTAGACTGTTTTCAGCAAGTTACAACATTGAAATGCAGAAATAAGCACTTTTCCATAAACAAGTTCTAAATCATGTTTGATGCACTCTGGATATCCAATTTTTGCTGTGCTGTGTCTAGGTTGAGATGAAATGAACGCCGTGGACAGTTTTCAGCAAGTTGCAACATTGAAATGCAGAAATAAGCACTTTTCCATAAACAAGCTCTAAATCATGTTTGATGCACTCTGGATATCCAATTTTTGCTGTGCTGTGTCTAGGTTGAGATGAAATGAACGCCGTGGACAGTTTTCAGCAAGTTGCAACTTGAAATGCAGAAATAAGCACTTTTCCATAAACAAGCTCTAAATCATGTTTGAAGCACTCTGGAAAAAAAATGTTTTGTTATGTTTATTCGAGATGTTATGAAAACACTGTAGACTGTTTTCAGCAAGTTACAACATTGAAATGCAGAAATAAGCACTTTTCCATAAACAAGCTCTAAATCATGTTTGATGCACTCTGGATATCCAATTTTTGCTGTGCTGTGTCTAGGTTGAGATGAAATGAACGCCGTGGACAGTTTTCAGCAAGTTGCAACATTGAAATGCAGAAATAAGCACTTTTCCATAAACAAGCTCTAAATCATGTTTGATGCACTCTGGATATCCAATTTTTGCTGTGCTGTGTCTAGGTTGAGATGAAATGAACGCCGTGGACAGTTTTCAGCAAGTTGCAACTTGAAATGCAGAAATAAGCACTTTTCCATAAACAAGCTCTAAATCATGTTTGAAGCACTCTGGATAAAAAATGTTTTTGTTATGTTTATTCGAGATGTTATGAAAACACTGTAGACTGTTTTCAGCAAGTTACAACATTGAAATGCAGAAATAAGCACTTTTCCATAAACAAGCTCTAAATCATGTTTGATGCACTCTGGATATCCAATTTTTGCTGTGCTGTGTCTAGGTTGAGATGAAATGAACGCCGTGGACAGTTTTCAGCAAGTTGCAACATTGAAATGCAGAAATAAGCACTTTTCCATAAACAAGCTCTAAATCATGTTTGAAGCACTCTGGATAAAAAATGTTTTTGTTATGTTTATTCGAGATGTTATGAAAACACTGTAGACTGTTTTCAGCAAGTTACAACATTGAAATGCAGAAATAAGCACTTTTCCATAAACAAGCTCTAAATCATGTTTGATGCACTCTGGATATCCAATTTTTGCTGTGCTGTGTCTAGGTTGAGATGAAATGAACGCCGTGGACAGTTTTCAGCAAGTTGCAACATTGAAATGCAGAAATAAGCACTTTTCCATAAACAAGCTCTAAATCATGTTTGAAGCACTCTGGAAAAAAATGTTTTTGTTATGTTTATTCGAGATGTTATGAAAACACTGTAGACTGTTTTCAGCAAGTTACAACATTGAAATGCAGAAATAAGCACTTTTCCATAAACAAGCTCTAAATCATGTTTGATGCACTCTGGATATCCAATTTTTGCTGTGCTGTGTCTAGGTGAGATGAAATGAACGCCGTGGACAGTTTTCAGCAAGTTGCAACATTGAAATGCAGAAATAAGCACTTTTCCATAAACAAGCTCTAAATCATGTTTGAAGCACTCTGGATAAAAAATGTTTTTGTTATGTTTATTCGAGATGTTATGAAAACACTGTAGACTGTTTTCAGCAAGTTACAACATTGAAATGCAGAAATAAGCACTTTTCCATAAACAAGCTCTAAATCATGTTTGATGCACTCTGGATATCCAATTTTTGCTGTGCTGTGTCTAGGTTGAGATGAAATGAACGCCGTGGACAGTTTTCAGCAAGTTGCAACATTGAAATGCAGAAATAAGCACTTTTCCATAAACAAGCTCTAAATCATGTTTGAAGCACTCTGGATAAAAAATGTTTTTGTTATGTTTATTCGAGATGTTATGAAAACACTGTAGACTGTTTTCAGCAAGTTACAACATTGAAATGCAGAAATAAGCACTTTTCCATAAACAAGCTCTAAATCATGTTTGATGCACTCTGGATATCCAATTTTTGCTGTGCTGTGTCTAGGTTGAGATGAAATGAACGCCGTGGACAGTTTTCAGCAAGTTGCAACATTGAAATGCAGAAATAAGCACTTTTCCATAAACAAGCTCTAAATCATGTTTGATGCACTCTGGATATCCAATTTTTGCTGTGCTGTGTCTAGGTTGAGATGAAATGAACGCCGTGGACAGTTTTCAGCAAGTTGCAACATTGAAATGCAGAAATAAGCACTTTTCCATAAACAAGCTCTAAATCATGTTTGATGCACTCTGGATATCCAATTTTTGCTGTGCTGTGTCTAGGTTGAGATGAAATGAACGCCGTGGACAGTTTTCAGCAAGTTGCAACATTGAAATGCAGAAATAAGCACTTTTCCATAAACAAGCTCTAAATCATGTTTGAAGCACTCTGGATAAAAAAATGTTTTTGTTATGTTTATTCGAGATGTTATGAAAACACTGTAGACTGTTTTCAGCAAGTTACAACATTGAAATGCAGAAATAAGCACTTTTCCATAAACAAGCTCTAAATCATGTTTGATGCACTCTGGATATCCAATTTTTGCTGTGCTGTGTCTAGGTTGAGATGAAATGAACGCCGTGGACAGTTTTCAGCAAGTTGCAACATTGAAATGCAGAAATAAGCACTTTTCCATAAACAAGCTCTAAATCATGTTTGAAGCACTCTGGATAAAAAAATGTTTTTGTTATGTTTATTCGAGATGTTATGAAAACACTGTAGACTGTTTTCAGCAAGTTACAACATTGAAATGCAGAAATAAGCACTTTTCCATAAACAAGCTCTAAATCATGTTTGATGCACTCTGGATATCCAATTTTTGCTGTGCTGTGTCTAGGTTGAGATGAAATGAACGCCGTGGACAGTTTTCAGCAAGTTGCAACATTGAAATGCAGAAATAAGCACTTTTCCATAAACAAGCTCTAAATCATGTTTGATGCACTCTGGATATCCAATTTTTGCTGTGCTGTGTCTAGGTTGAGATGAAATGAACGCCGTGGACAGTTTTCAGCAAGTTGCAACATTGAAATGCAGAAATAAGCACTTTTCCATAAACAAGCTCTAAATCATGTTTGAAGCACTCTGGATAAAAAATGTTTTTGTTATGTTTATTCGAGATGTTATGAAAACACTGTAGACTGTTTTCAGCAAGTTACAACATTGAAATGCAGAAATAAGCACTTTTCCATAAACAAGCTCTAAATCATGTTTGATGCACTCTGGATATCCAATTTTTGCTGTGCTGTGTCTAGGTTGAGATGAAATGAACGCCGTGGACAGTTTTCAGCAAGTTGCAACATTGAAATGCAGAAATAAGCACTTTTCCATAAACAAGCTCTAAATCATGTTTGAAGCACTCTGGATAAAAAATGTTTTTGTTATGTTTATTCGAGATGTTATGAAAACACTGTAGACTGTTTTCAGCAAGTTACAACATTGAAATGCAGAAATAAGCACTTTTCCATAAACAAGCTCTAAATCATGTTTGAAGCACTCTGGATAAAAAAATGTTTTTGTTATGTTTATTCGAGATGTTATGAAAACACTGTAGACTGTTTTCAGCAAGTTACAACATTGAAATGCAGAAATAAGCACTTTTCCATAAACAAGCTCTAAATCATGTTTGATGCACTCTGGATATCCAATTTTTGCTGTGCTGTGTCTAGGTTGAGATGAAATGAACGCCGTGGACAGTTTTCAGCAAGTTGCAACATTGAAATGCAGAAATAAGCACTTTTCCATAAACAAGCTCTAAATCATGTTTGAAGCACTCTGGATAAAAAAATGTTTTTGTTATGTTTATTCGAGATGTTATGAAAACACTGTAGACTGTTTTCAGCAAGTTACAACATTGAAATGCAGAAATAAGCACTTTTCCATAAACAAGCTCTAAATCATGTTTGATGCACTCTGGATATCCAATTTTTGCTGTGCTGTGTCTAGGTTGAGATGAAATGAACGCCGTGGACAGTTTTCAGCAAGTTGCAACATTGAAATGCAGAAATAAGCACTTTTCCATAAACAAGCTCTAAATCATGTTTGATGCACTCTGGATATCCAATTTTTGCTGTGCTGTGTCTAGGTTGAGATGAAATGAACGCCGTGGACAGTTTTCAGCAAGTTGCAACATTGAAATGCAGAAATAAGCACTTTTCCATAAACAAGCTCTAAATCATGTTTGATGCACTCTGGATATCCAATTTTTGCTGTGCTGTGTCTAGGTTGAGATGAAATGAACGCCGTGGACAGTTTTCAGCAAGTTGCAACATTGAAATGCAGAAATAAGCACTTTTCCATAAACAAGCTCTAAATCATGTTTGAAGCACTCTGGATAAAAAATGTTTTTGTTATGTTTATTCGAGATGTTATGAAAACACTGTAGACTGTTTTCAGCAAGTTACAACATTGAAATGCAGAAATAAGCACTTTTCCATAAACAAGCTCTAAATCATGTTTGATGCACTCTGGATATCCAATTTTTGCTGTGCTGTGTCTAGGTTGAGATGAAATGAACGCCGTGGACAGTTTTCAGCAAGTTGCAACATTGAAATGCAGAAATAAGCACTTTTCCATAAACAAGCTCTAAATCATGTTTGAAGCACTCTGGATAAAAAAATGTTTTTGTTATGTTTATTCGAGATGTTATGAAAACACTGTAGACTGTTTTCAGCAAGTTACAACATTGAAATGCAGAAATAAGCACTTTTCCATAAACAAGCTCTAAATCATGTTTGATGCACTCTGGATATCCAATTTTTGCTGTGCTGTGTCTAGGTTGAGATGAAATGAACGCCGTGGACAGTTTTCAGCAAGTTGCAACATTGAAATGCAGAAATAAGCACTTTTCCATAAACAAGCTCTAAATCATGTTTGAAGCACTCTGGATAAAAAAATGTTTTTTGTTATGTTTATTCGAGATGTTATGAAAACACTGTAGACTGTTTTCAGCAAGTTACAACATTGAAATGCAGAAATAAGCACTTTTCCATAAACAAGCTCTAAATCATGTTTGATGCACTCTGGATATCCAATTTTTACTGTGCTGTGTCTAGGTTGAGATGAAATGAACGCCGTGGACAGTTTTCAGCAAGTTGCAACATTGAAATGCAGAAATAAGCACTTTTCCATAAACAAGCTCTAAATCATGTTTGATGCACTCTGGATATCCAATTTTTGCTGTGCTGTGTCTAGGTTGAGATGAAATGAACGCCGTGGACAGTTTTCAGCAAGTTGCAACATTGAAATGCAGAAATAAGCACTTTTCCATAAACAAGCTCTAAATCATGTTTGAAGCACTCTGGATAAAAAAATGTTTTTGTTATGTTTATTCGAGATGTTTTGAAAACACTGTAGACTGTTTTCAGCAAGTTACAACATTGAAATGCAGAAATAAGCACTTTTCCATAAACAAGCTCTAAATCATGTTTGATGCACTCTGGATATCCAATTTTTGCTGTGCTGTGTCTAGGTTGAGATGAAATGAACGCCGTGGACAGTTTTCAGCAAGTTGCAACATTGAAATGCAGAAATAAGCACTTTTCCATAAACAAGCTCTAAATCATGTTTGAAGCACTCTGGATAAAAAAATGTTTTTGTTATGTTTATTCGAGATGTTATGAAAACACTGTAGACTGTTTTCAGCAAGTTACAACATTGAAATGCAGAAATAAGCACTTTTCCATAAACAAGCTCTAAATCATGTTTGATGCACTCTGGATATCCAATTTTTGCTGTGCTGTGTCTAGGTTGAGATGAATGAACGCCGTGGACAGTTTTCAGCAAGTTGCAACATTGAAATGCAGAAATAAGCACTTTTCCATAAACAAGCTCTAAATCATGTTTGATGCACTCTGGATATCCAATTTTTGCTGTGCTGTGTCTAGGTTGAGATGAAATGAACGCCGTGGACAGTTTTCAGCAAGTTGCAACATTGAAATGCAGAAATAAGCACTTTTCCATAAACAAGCTCTAAATCATGTTTGAAGCACTCTGGATAAAAAATGTTTTTTGTTATGTTATTCGAGATGTTATGAAAACACTGTAGACTGTTTTCAGCAAGTTACAACATTGAAATGCAGAAATAAGCACTTTTCCATAAACAAGCTCTAAATCATGTTTGATGCACTCTGGATATCCAATTTTTTGTGCTGTGTCTAGTTGAGATGAAATGAACGCCGTGGACAGTTTTCAGCAAGTTGCAACATTGAAATGCAGAAATAAGCACTTTTCCATAAACAAGCTCTAAATCATGTTTGATGCACTCTGGATATCCAATTTTTGCTGTGCTGTGTCTAGGTTGAGATGAAATGAACGCCGTGGACAGTTTTCAGCAAGTTGCAACATTGAAATGCAGAAATAAGCACTTTTCCATAAACAAGCTCTAAATCATGTTTGAAGCACTCTGGATAAAAAATGTTTTTGTTATGTTTATTCGAGATGTTATGAAAACACTGTAGACTGTTTTCAGCAAGTTACAACATTGAAATGCAGAAATAAGCACTTTTCCATAAACAAGCTCTAAATCATGTTTGATGCACTCTGGATATCCAATTTTTTCTGTGCTGTGTCTAGGTTGAGATGAAATGAACGCCGTGGACAGTTTTCAGCAAGTTGCAACATTGAAATGCAGAAATAAGCACTTTTCCATAAACAAGCTCTAAATCATGTTTGATGCACTCTGGATATCCAATTTTTGCTGTGCTGTGTCTAGTTGAGATGAAATGAACGCCGTGGACAGTTTTCAGCAAGTTGCAACATTGAAATGCAGAAATAAGCACTTTTCCATAAACAAGCTCTAAATCATGTTTGAAGCACTCTGGATAAAAAAATGTTTTTGTTATGTTATTCGAGATGTTTTGAAAACACTGTAGACTGTTTTCAGCAAGTTACACATTGAAATGCAGAAATAAGCACTTTTCCATAAACAAGCTCTAAATCATGTTTGATGCACTCTGGATATCCAATTTTTGCTGTGCTGTGTCTAGGTTGAGATGAAATGAACGCCGTGGACAGTTTTCAGCAAGTTGCAACATTGAAATGCAGAAATAAGCACTTTTCCATAAACAAGCTCTAAATCATGTTTGATGCACTCTGGATATCCAATTTTTGCTGTGCTGTGTCTAGGTTGAGATGAAATGAACGCCGTGGACAGTTTTCAGCAAGTTGCAACATTGAAATGCAGAAATAAGCACTTTTCCATAAACAAGCTCTAAATCATGTTTGAAGCACTCTGGATAAAAAATGTTTTTGTTATGTTTATTCGAGATGTTATGAAAACACTGTAGACTGTTTTCAGCAAGTTACAACATTGAAATGCAGAAATAAGCACTTTTCCATAAACAAGCTCTAAATCATGTTTGATGCACTCTGGATATCCAATTTTTGCTGTGCTTGTCTAGTTGAGATGAAATGAACGCCGTGGACAGTTTTTCAGCAAGTTGCAACATTGAAATGCAGAAATAAGCACTTTTCCATAAACAAGCTCTAAATCATGTTTGAAGCACTCTGGAAAAAAAATGTTTTTTGTTATGTTTATTCGAGATGTTATGAAAACACTGTAGACTGTTTTCAGCAAGTTACAACATTGAAATGCAGAAATAAGCACTTTTCCATAAACAAGCTCTAAATCATGTTTGATGCACTCTGGATATCCAATTTTTGCTGTGCTGTGTCTAGGTTGAGATGAAATGAACGCCGTGGACAGTTTTCAGCAAGTTGCAACATTGAAATGCAGAAATAAGCACTTTTCCATAAACAAGCTCTAAATCATGTTTGAAGCACTCTGGATAAAAAAATGTTTTTGTTATGTTTATTCGAGATGTTTGAAAACACTGTAGACTGTTTTCAGCAAGTTACAACATTGAAATGCAGAAATAAGCACTTTTCCATAAACAAGCTCTAAATCATGTTTGATGCACTCTGGATATCCAATTTTTGCTGTGCTGTGTCTAGGTTGAGATGAAATGAACGCCGTGGACAGTTTTCAGCAAGTTGCAACATTGAAATGCAGAAATAAGCACTTTTCCATAAACAAGCTCTAAATCATGTTTGAAGCACTCTGGATAAAAAATGTTTTTGTTATGTTTATTCGAGATGTTTGAAACACTGTAGACTGTTTTCAGCAAGTACAACATTGAAATGCAGAAATAAGCACTTTTCCATAAACAAGCTCTAAATCATTTGATGCACTCTGGATATCCAATTTTTGCTGTGCTGTGTCTAGGTTGAGATGAAATGAACGCCGTGGACAGTTTTCAGCAAGTTGCAACATTGAAATGCAGAAATAAGCACTTTTCCATAAACAAGCTCTAAATCATGTTTGAAGCACTCTGGATAAAAAATGTTTTGTTATGTTATTCGAGATGTTTTGAAAACCTGTAGACTGTTTTCAGCAAGTTACAACATTGAAATGCAGAAATAAGCACTTTTCCATAAACAAGCTCTAAATCATGTTTGATGCACTCTGGATATCCAATTTTTGCTGTGCTGTGTCTAGTTGAGATGAAATGAACGCCGTGGACAGTTTTCAGCAAGTTGCAACATTGAAATGCAGAAATAAGCACTTTTCCATAAACAAGCTCTAAATCATGTTTGAAGCACTCTGGAAAAAAATGTTTTTTGTATGTTTATTCGAGATGTTATGAAAACACTGTAGACTGTTTTCAGCAAGTTACAACATTGAAATGCAGAAATAAGCACTTTTCCATAAACAAGCTCTAAATCATGTTTGATGCACTCTGGATATCCAATTTTTGCTGTGCTGTGTCTAGGTTGAGATGAAATGAACGCCGTGGACAGTTTTCAGCAAGTTGCAACATTGAAATGCAGAAATAAGCACTTTTCCATAAACAAGCTCTAAATCATGTTTGATGCACTCTGGATAAAAAAGTTTTGTTATGTTTATTCGAGATGTTATGAAACACTGTACAGTTTTCAGCAAGTTGCAACATTGAAATGCAGAAATAAGCACTTTTCCATAAACAAGCTCTAAATCATGTTTGATGCACTCTGGATTCCAATTTTTGCTGTGCTGTGTCTAGTGAGATTGAGATGAAATGAACCCGTGGACAGTTTTCAGCAAGTTGCAACATTGAAATGCAGAAATAAGCACTTTTCCATAAACAAGCTCTAAATCATGTTTGAAGCACTCTGGATAAAAATGTTTTTGTGTGTTATTTCGAGATGTTATGAAACACTGTAGACTGTTTTCAGCAAGTTACAACATTGAAATGCAGAAATAAGCACTTTTCCATAAACAAGCTCTAAATCATGTTTGATGCACTCTGGATATCCAATTTTTGCTGTGCTGTGTCTAGGTTGAGATGAATGAACGCCGTGGACAGTTTTCAGCAAGTTGCAACATTGAAATGCAGAAATAAGCACTTTTCCATAAACAAGCTCTAAATCATGTTTGAAGCACTCTGGATAAAAAATGTTTTGTTATGTTTATTTCGAGATGTTATGAAAACACTGTAGACTGTTTTCAGCAAGTTACAACATTGAAATGCAGAAATAAGCACTTTTCCATAAACAAGCTCTAAATCATGTTTGATGCACTCTGGATATCCAATTTTTGTGCTGTGTCTAGGTTGAGATGAAATGAACACCGTGGACAGTTTTCAGCAAGTTGCAACATTGAAATGCAGAAATAAGCACTTTTCCATAAACAAGCTCTAAATCATGTTTGATGCACTCTGGATATCCAATTTTTGCTGTGCTGTGTCTAGGTTGAGATGAAATGAACGCCGTGGACAGTTTTCAGCAAGTTGCAACATTGAAATGCAGAAATAAGCACTTTTCCATAAACAAGCTCTAAATCATGTTTGAAGCACTCTGGAAAAAAAATGTTTTTGTTATGTTTATTCGAGATGTTATGAAAACACTGTAGACTGTTTTCAGCAAGTTACAACATTGAAATGCAGAATAAGCACTTTTCCATAAACAAGCTCTAAATCATGTTTGATGCACTCTGGATATCCAATTTTTGCTGTGCTGTGTCTAGGTGAGATGAAATGAACGCCGTGGACAGTTTTCAGCAAGTTGCAACATTGAAATGCAGAAATAAGCACTTTTCCATAAACAAGCTCTAAATCATGTTTGAAGCACTCTGGATAAAAAAATTTTTTTGTTATGTTTATTCGAGATTTATGAAACACTGTAGACTGTTTTCAGCAAGTTACAACATTGAAATGCAGAAATAAGCACTTTTCCATAAACAAGCTCTAAATCATGTTTGATGCACTCTGGATATCCAATTTTTGCTGTGCTGTGTCTAGGTTGAGATGAAATGAACGCCGTGGACAGTTTTCAGCAAGTTGCAACATTGAAATGCAGAAATAAGCACTTTTCCATAAACAAGCTCTAAATCATGTTTGAAGCACTCTGGATAAAAAATGTTTTTGTTATGTTTATTCGAGATGTTATGAAAACACTGTAGACTGTTTTCAGCAAGTTGCAACATTGAAATGCAGAAATAAGCACTTTTCCATAAACAAGCTCTAAATCATGTTTGATGCACTCTGGATATCCAATTTTTGCTGTGCTGTGTCTAGGTTGAGATGAAATGAACGCCGTGGACAGTTTTCAGCAAGTTGCAACATTGAAATGCAGAAATAAGCACTTTTCCATAAACAAGCTCTAAATCATGTTTGAAGCACTCTGGATAAAAATGTTTTTGTTGTGTTATTCGAGATGTTATGAAAACACTGTAGACTGTTTTCAGCAAGTTACAACATTGAAATGCAGAAATAAGCACTTTTCCATAAACAAGCTCTAAATCATGTTTGATGCACTCTGGATATCCAATTTTTGCTGTGCTGTGTCTAGGTTGAGATGAAATGAACGCCGTGGACAGTTTTCAGCAAGTTGCAACATTGAAATGCAGAAATAAGCACTTTTCCATAAACAAGCTCTAAATCATGTTTGAAGCACTCTGGATAAAAAATGTTTTTGTTATGTTTATTCGAGATGTTATGAAAACACTGTAGACTGTTTTCAGCAAGTTGCAACATTGAAATGCAGAAATAAGCACTTTTCCATAAACAAGCTCTAAATCATGTTTGATGCACTCTGGATATCCAATTTTTGCTGTGCTGTGTCTAGGTTGAGATGAAATGAACGCCGTGGACAGTTTTCAGCAAGTTGCAACATTGAAATGCAGAAATAAGCACTTTTCCATAAACAAGCTCTAAATCATGTTTGAAGCACTCTGGATAAAAAATGTTTTTGTTATGTTTATTCGAGATGTTATGAAAACACTGTAGACTGTTTTCAGCAAGTTACAACATTGAAATGCAGAAATAAGCACTTTTCCATAAACAAGCTCTAAATCATGTTTGATGCACTCTGGATATCCAATTTTTGCTGTGCTGTGTCTAGGTTGAGATGAAATGAACGCCGTGGACAGTTTTCAGCAAGTTGCAACATTGAAATGCAGAAATAAGCACTTTTCCATAAACAAGCTCTAAATCATGTTTGAAGCACTCTGGATAAAAAATGTTTTTGTTATGTTTATTCGAGATGTTATGAAAACACTGTAGACTGTTTTCAGCAAGTTACAACATTGAAATGCAGAAATAAGCACTTTTCCATAAACAAGCTCTAAATCATGTTTGATGCACTCTGGATATCCAATTTTTGCTGTGCTGTGTCTAGTTGAGATGAAATGAACGCCGTGGACAGTTTTCAGCAAGTTGCAACATTGAAATGCAGAAATAAGCACTTTTCCATAAACAAGCTCTAAATCATGTTTGAAGCACTCTGGATAAAAAAATGTTTTTGTTATGTTTATCGAGATGTTATGAAAACACTGTAGACTGTTTTCAGCAAGTTACAACATTGAAATGCAGAAATAAGCACTTTTCCATAAACAAGCTCTAAATCATGTTTGATGCACTCTGGATATCCAATTTTGCTGTGCTGTGTCTAGGTTGAGATGAAATGAACGCCGTGGACAGTTTTCAGCAAGTTGCAACATTGAAATGCAGAAATAAGCACTTTTCCATAAACAAGCTCTAAATCATGTTTGAAGCACTCTGGATAAAAAATGTTTTTGTTATGTTTATTCGAGATGTTATGAAAACACTGTAGACTGTTTTCAGCAAGTTACAACATTGAAATGCAGAAATAAGCACTTTTCCATAAACAAGCTCTAAATCATGTTTGATGCACTCTGGATATCCAATTTTTGCTGTGCTGTGTCTAGTTGAGATGAAATGAACCGTGGACAGTTTTCAGCAAGTTGCAACATTGAAATGCAGAAATAAGCACTTTTCCATAAACAAGCTCTAAATCATGTTTGATGCACTCTGGATATCCAATTTTTGCTGTGCTGTGTCTAGTTGAGATGAAATGAACCGTGGACAGTTTTCAGCAAGTTGCAACATTGAAATGCAGAAATAAGCACTTTTCCATAAACAAGCTCTAAATCATGTTTGAAGCACTCTGGATAAAAAATGTTTTTGTTATGTTTATTCGAGATGTTATGAAAACACTGTAGACTGTTTTCAGCAAGTTACAACATTGAAATGCAGAAATAAGCACTTTTCCATAAACAAGCTCTAAATCATGTTTGATGCACTCTGGATATCCAATTTTTGCTGTGCTGTGTCTAGGTTGAGATGAAATGAACGCCGTGGACAGTTTTCAGCAAGTTGCAACATTGAAATGCAGAAATAAGCACTTTTCCATAAACAAGCTCTAAATCATGTTTGAAGCACTCTGGATAAAAAATGTTTTTGTTATGTTTATTCGAGATGTTATGAAAACACTGTAGACTGTTTTCAGCAAGTTACAACATTGAAATGCAGAAATAAGCACTTTTCCATAAACAAGCTCTAAATCATGTTTGATGCACTCTGGATATCCAATTTTTCTGTGCTGTGTCTAGGTGAGATGAAATGAACGCCGTGGACAGTTTTCAGCAAGTTGCAACATTGAAATGCAGAAATAAGCACTTTTCCATGAACAAGCTCTAAATCATGTTTGAAGCACTCTGGATAAAAAATGTTTTTGTTATGTTTATTCGAGATGTTTAGAAAACACTGTAGACTGTTTTCAGCAAGTTACAACATTGAAATGCAGAAATAAGCACTTTTCCATAAACAAGCTCTAAATCATGTTTGATGCACTCTGGATATCCAATTTTTGCTGTGCTGTGTCTAGGTTGAGATGAATGAACGCCGTGGACAGTTTTCAGCAAGTTGCAACATTGAAATGCAGAAATAAGCACTTTTCCATAAACAAGCTCTAAATCATGTTTGAAGCACTCTGGATAAAAAATTTTTTGTTATGTTTATTTCGAGATGTTATGAAAACACTGTGGACAGTTTTCAGCAAGTTGCAACATGAAATGCAGAAATAAGCACTTTTCCATAAACAAGCTCTAAATCATGTTTGATGCACTCTGGATATCCAATTTTTTTTGCTGTGCTGTGTCTAGGTGAGATGAAGAACGCCGTGACATTTTTCAGCAAGTTGCAACATTGAAATGCAGAAATAAGCACTTTTCCATAAACAAGCTCTAAATCATGTTTGAAGCACTCTGGATAAAAAAATGTTTTTGTTATGTTTATATTCGAGATGTTTTGAAAACCACTGTAGACTGTGTTTTTCAGCAAGTTACAACATTGAAATGCGAAATAAGCACTTTTCCATAAACAAGCTCTAAATCATGTTTGATGCACTCTGGATATCAATTTTTGCTGTGCTGTGTCTA
>NW_022264900.1:0-21289 GCF_002021735.2 Oncorhynchus kisutch
CCAGGACCCAGGACCCAGGACCCAGGACCCAGGACCCAGGACCAGACCCAAGACCAGGACCCAAGACCCAGACCCAGACCCAGGACCCAGGACCCAGACCAGACCCAGGACCCAGACAAGACCCTGGACCCAGACCCAGGACCCAGACAAGAGAAGGACACAAGACCCAGGACCCAGACCAAGACCAGAACCCAAGACCCAGACCCAGACCCAGGACCCAGACAAGACCCAGGACCCAAGACCCAGGACCCAAGACCCAGGACCAAGACCCTGACCAGGACCCAGACAAGACCCGACCCAGACCCAGGAACCCAAGACCCAGACCCAGGACCAGACAAGACCCAAGACCCAGACCCAGGACCCAGGACCCAGACCCGACCCAAGACCCAGGCCCAGGACCCAGGACCCAGACCCAGACCCAGGACCCAAGACCCAGACCCAGACCCAGGACCCAAGACCCAGGACAAGACCCAGGACCCAAGACCCAGACAAGACCAGGACCCAAGACCAGGACCCAGGACCCAGACCCAGGACCCAGACCCAGACCAAGACCCAGACCCAGGACCCAAGACCCAGACCCAGGACCCAGACATGACCCAGACCCAGACCCAAGACCAAGACCCAGACCAGACCCAGGACCCCAGACCAGGACCCAAGACCCAGGACCCAGACCCAGACCAAGACCCAGGACCCAGACCCAAGACCCAGACCCAGGACCCAGACAAGACCAGGACCCAAGACAAAGACCCAGGACCCAAGACCCAGACCCAAGGACCAAGACCCAGGCCAAAGACCAACCAGGACCCAGACCAAGACCCAGACCCAAGACCCAGGACCCAGACCCAGGACCCAGACAAGACCCAGGACCAGACAAGACCCAGGACCCAAGACCCAGACAAGACCCAAGACCCAAGACAGACCCAAGACCAAGACCAAGACAAGACCCAGGACCCAGACAAGACCCGACCCAGACCCAGGCCCAGACCCAGACAAGACCCAGACCCAAGACCCAGGACCCAGAACCAGGACCCAGGACCCAGACCCAGGACCCAGACAAGACCCAGGACCCAGACCAAGACCCAGGACCCAAGACCCAGACAAGACCCAGACCCAAGACCCAGACCCAGACCCAGACAAGACCCAGACCCAGGACCCAGACAAGACCCAGGACCCAGGACCCAGACCCAGGACCCAAGACCCAAGACCCAGACCCCAGACCCAGACCCAAGACCCAGACAAGACCAGACCCAGACCCAAGACCCAGACCCAAGACCCAGGACCCAGACCCAGGACCCAAGACCCAGACCCAGACCCAGGACCCAGACCCAGACCCAGGACCAGGACCCAGACCCAGGACCCAAGACCCAGACCCAGACCCAGGACCAAGACCCAGACCCAGGACCCAGACCAAGACCAGGACCCAAGACCCAGACCCAGGACCCAGGACCAGACAAGACCCAGGACCAAGACCCAGACCAAGACCCAGGACCCAGACCGACCCAGGACCCAAGACCAAGACAAGACCCAGGACCCAAGACCCAGGACCCAGGACCCAGACCCAAGACCCAGGACCCAGACAAGACCCAAGACCAAGACCCAAGAAGACCCAAGACCCAAGACCCAGGACCCAAGACCCAAGACCCAGGACCCAAGACCCAAGACCCAGGACCCAAGACCAGGACCAGGACCAAAAGACCCAGGACCCAAGACCCAGACCCAGACCCAGACCCAGGACCCAGACAAGACCCAGGACCAGACCCAAGACCCAGACCCAGGACCAAGACCCAGACCCAGACCCAGGACCCAGACAAGACCCAGGACCCAAGACCCAGGACCCAGACCCAGGACCAGACCCAGACCAAGACCCAGGACCCAAGACCCAGACCCAGACCCAGACCCAGGACCCAGGACCCAGACCCAGGACCCAGACAAGACCCAAGACCCAGGACCCAAGACCCAGGACCCAGACAAGACCCAAGACAAAGACCCAGGACCCAAGACCCAGGACCCAAGACCCAGACCCAGACCCAGGACCCAAGACCCAGACCCAGACCCAGACAAGACCCAGACCCAGACCCAGGACCCAGACAAGACAAAGACCCAAGACCCAGACCCAGGACCCAAGACCCAGACCCAGACCAGGACTCAGACAAGACCCAGGACCCAGACCCAGGACCCAAGACCCAGGACCAAGACCCAGACAAGACCAAGACCCAGACCCAAGACCAGGACCAAGACCCAGACAGACCAAGACCAAGACAAGACCCCAGACCCAGGACCAAAGACCCAGACCCAGGACCCAGGACCAGACAAGACCAAACACCAAGACCCAGACCAAGACCCAGGACCAAGACCCAGACCCAGGACCCAAGACCAGGACCCATGACCCAAGACCCAGGACCCAGGACCCAAGACCCAAGACCCAGACCCAGACCCAGACCCAAGACCCAAGACCCAGACAGACCCAGGACCCAAGGACCAAGACCCAAGACCCAAGACCCAGACCAAGACCCAGACCCAGACCCAGGACCCAGGACCCAAGGACCCAAGACCCAGACCCAGACCAAGACCCAGACCCAGGACCAGACCCAGGACCCAGGTCCCAGACCCAGGACCCAGACAAGACCCAGGACCCAGGACCCAGACCAGGACCCAAGACCCAGGACCCAAGACCCAGACAAGACCAAGACCCAGACCCAAGACCCAGGACCCAAGACCCAGACAAGACCAAGACCCAGACAAGACCCAGACCCCAGGACCCCAAGACCCAGACCCATGACCCAGGACCAGACAAGACCAACACCAAGACCCAGACCCAAGACCAGGACCCAAGACCCAGACCCAGACCCAAGACCCAGGACCCAAGACCCAGACCCAGGACCCAGACAAGACCCAGACCAAGACCCAGGACCCAAGACCCAGACCCAGGACCCAGACCCAGACCCAGACCCAGGACCAAGACCCAGGACCCAAGACCCAGACCAGGACCAGACAAGACCCAGGACCCAAGACCCCAGGACCCAAGACCCAGACCCAGGACCCAAGACCCAGGACCCAGACCCAGACCCAGGACCCAGACAAGGACCCCGGACCCAAGACCCAGGACCCAAGACCCAGACCCAGGACCCAGGACCCAGACCCAGACCCAGGCACCCCCGACCCAGAAACCAGAACCCAGCACCCAGAGGACCCAAGGACCCAGACCACAGACCAGGGACCCAGACCCAAGACCAAGATCCAGACCCGGACCCAACGACCCAAGACCCGACCCAGACCCAGACATGACCCAGACCCAGGACCCAAGGGACCCAAGGACCCCAAGACCCAAGACCCAGACCCAAGACCTCAGACCCAGGACCCAAGGGCCCAGACCCAGGACCCAGACAAGACCCAGGACCCATAGACCAGGACCCAAGACCCCAGACAGACCAAAGACCCAGACAAGACCCAGACCCAGGACCCACAGACCCACAGCCCCAGGACCCAGACCAGACAAGACCAACACACCAAGACCCTAGACCCACGACCCAGACAAGACCCATGACCCAGACCCAAGACCCAGACCAGGACCCAAGACCCAGGACCCAAGACCCAGACCCAGGACCCAGACAAGACCCAGGACCAAGACCAGGACCCAAGACCCAGACCCAGGACCCAGACCCAGACCCAGGACCCAAGACCCAGGACCAGAAAAGACCCAAGACCCAGACCCAGGACCCAGACAAGACCCAGGACCCAAGACCCAGGACCCAAGCCAGACCAGGACCCAAGACCCAGGACCCAAGACCCAAGACCCAGGACCCAAGACCCAGGACCCAGACCCAGACAAGACCAGGACCCAAGACCCAGGACCCAAGACCCAGACCCAGGACCCAGGACCCAGACCCAGACCCAGGACCAAGACCCAGGACCCAAGACCCAGACCCAGGACCCAGACAAGACCCAGGACCCAAGACCCAGGACCCAAGACCCAGACCCAGGACCCAAGACCCAGGACCCAAGACCCAGGACCCAGACAAGACCCAGACCAAGACCCAGGACCCAAGACCCAGACCCAGGACCCAGGACCCAGACCCAGACCCAGGACCCAAGACCCAGAACCAGACCCAGACCCAGGACCCAAGACCCAGACCCAGACCAGGGACCCAAGACCCAAGACCAAGACCCAGACCCAGGACCCAAGACCCAGACCCAGACCCAGACATGACCCAGACCCAGGACCCAAGACCCAGGACCCAAGACCCAAGACCCAGACCCAAGACCCAGACCCAGGACCCAAGGCCCAGACCCAGGACCCAGACAAGACCCAGGACCCAAGACCCAGGACCCAAGACCCAGGACCCAGGACCCAGGACCCAGGACCCAGGACCCAGGACCCAGACCAAGACCCAGGACCCAAGACCCAGACCCAGACCAGACCAGGACCCAGGACCCAGTACCAGACCCAGGACCCAGACAAGACCCTGGACCCAGACCCAGGACCCAGACAAGAGAAGGACACAAGACCCAGGACCCAGACAAGATCCAGAACCCAAGACCCAGACCCAGACCCAGGACCCAGACAAGACCCAGGACCCAAGACCCAGGACCCAAGACCCAGGACCCAAGACCCTGACCCAGGACCCAGACAAGATCCAGGACCCAGACCCAGAACCCAAGACCCAGACCCAGGACCCAGACAAGACCCAAGACCCAGACCCAGGACTCAGGACCCAGACCCAGACCCAAGACCAGGACCCAGGACCCAGACCCAGACCCAGACCCAGGACCCAAGACCCAGACCCAGACCCAGGACCCAAGACCCAGACCCAGGACCCAGACAAGACCCAGGACCCAAGACCCAGACCCAGGACCCAGGACCCAGACAAGACCCAAGACCAAGACCCAGACCCAAGACCCAGGACCCAGACAAGACCCAGGACCCAAGACCCAGACAAGACCCAGGACCCAAGACCCAGGACCCAGGACCCAGACCCAAGACCCAGGACCCAGACAAGACCCAAGACCAAGACCCAAGACCCAAGACCCAAGACCCAAGACCCAGGACCCAGACCCAGACCCAGGACCCAGACCCAGGACCCAAGACCCAGGACAAGACCCAGGACCCAAGACCCAGACAAGACCCAGGACCCAAGACCCAGGACCCAGGACCCTGACCCAGGACCCAAACAAGATCCAGGACCCAGACCCAGAACCCAAGACCCAGACCCAGGACCCAGACAAGACCCAAGACCCAGACCCAGGACTCAGGACCCAGACCCAGACCCAAGACCCAGACCCAGAACCAGGACCCAAGACCCAGGACAAGACCCAGGACCCAAGACCCAGACAAGACCCAGGACCCAAGACCCAGGACCCAGGACCCAGACCCAGGACCCAAGACCCAGACCCAAGACCCAGACCCAGGACCCAAGACCCAGACCCAGACCCAGACATGACCCAGACCCAGACCCAAGACCCAGACCCAGGACTCAGACAAGACCCAGGACCCAGACCCAGGACCCAAGACCCAGGACCCAAGACCCAGACAAGACCAAGACCCAGACCCAAGACCCAGGACCCAAGACCCAGACAAGACCAAGACCCAGACAAGACCCAGACCCAGGACCAAAGACCCCAGACCCAGGACCCAGGACCAGACAAGACCAACACCAAGACCCAGACCCAAGACCCAGGACCCAAGACCCAGACCCAGGACCCAAGACCCAGGACCCATGACCCAAGACCCAGGACCCATGACCCAAGACCCAAGACCCATGACCCAAGACCCATGACCCAAGACCCAAGACCCAGACCCAGACCCAGGACCCAGACAAGACCCAGGAACCCGTTGAACTCGGCACAGTCTGGAGACTGTGGTGATGCCATTTTTTTGTGTTGATTTCAGAATGCCATTTTGGTGATGGTCCCTCTCCGTTTTAAACACATTGCAAATGTACAAAAGTCAACTAGCAAGTCAGTGTCCATCAGTCAATTAGATGTCATTATGACACCAAACTGATATCAATTGGCACCAAACCCACTTTTTCCTACTCATTTAGAAGCCAACTATCACATATGTCAGAGCAGGCCCATAATTCACAGCGCCTTCGGTTTAAAACATAATAAAAACGTAAAACACATAGTTACGTTCTAGCTGCGGGTCCAGGTCGGACATTATGTGTAGGCCTATGTGAGGCGACCCCGAATCCCGAGTTTCGGCTCGATAGGTCCTTCGGTGCCCGAGTAAAACCCTAATTGGTGCTGGAAATCCACTTTTTTCCATGCCTTGCTACGGGGTCCTTGAATGAGCTATCGGACAGAAACGTTGGGGTCTGTCTCTATGGGCCGAGCCGGTTTCAATGCACCTAGCCTTGCGTCTCTGAGACTTTTCTAAATGTCGTCATTTTCGTAACGGTCAAAATGAATTGAAGTCATTGCAAATGTACGAGGCTGTTTCTCGGTCCGAGAACCTTCTAGAGCCACGTAACTCACCACGCACTATTGACCGGAGGTCTAGAACAGGATTCTAAAGTTTCGGAACTCTAGGTCTGACGGTTCTTTTTTAGCTCGAACAAAGCTAACTATTGCAGTCACTGTCTGTCTCTACGCACCCCAATACGTCCCTCCATCCAAGTTGTGTTTTAGGGTGATTTATTTTTCCTTTTAAATTTTATGGGAAAAATGACTGATTTACAGTTCATGGGGGTTGCCTAATCACATATATGAAGTTTTGGAAAGATCGGACTTTTTTAACCCCTCGAAACAGCCCAAGAGACACCAATTATGACACTTCCGGTTGGCACAGGAAGCTATAAATCAACACATATCCTCACTGGGGTATGCTTGTACAGAATCCTGAGTTTTAAGTCCTTACGTTAAGAATTGACTGATTTACACAGGGTTGAATGCACTATGTCTATCAAACTGCAGGCAGGGTATGGATAAACACTTTTAGGGTGATTTTAACCACTTCCGGTTGGTCCAGGAAGCTTAGAATCAACACAGGTAGACCTCGTAGTGGCCTGATGGACTGTCATCGAAGACAGGTTCATACGACATTCATAACCCACATAGGCTTCAGGTTGAATTTAGGGGTGCAGGCAATGTATTCCTATGGGGAGAGAAGTCAATGCAAACTCTTTGAAGTAAACACCCTCTTTTAACTATTAAGGGTTAATGCCACACGGTCAACGTTAGGCTTGCACGGATCGGGAGGACCTTAGGAACGTACCTGAGGTCGAATTGTGCTTCTCACCCTAACGGTTCTCTCACTGTCACCCAAAAGCAAATGACGTTGTGGGGCAGGCTTCATTTTGGGCCTACTTTTCTAATGGTCGCTGCGCTTAGACCGAGCGAGCTACGGTCAAGCGGGATATCTCGTTGAACTCGGCACGGCCTAGAGATTATGTTTATGCCATTGCCTGCTCTCTGTGTCTTTGAGCACCGCACTTTATCACTCCATCCTTGCTGTGTGTGTGTGTGAGAGCTTTTCTTTGACATCTGCTGGGAGAAATGACTGATTTACAGTTTAGGAGGGTTGCCTAGTCACACATATGAAGTTTTGGAGAGATGTGACTTTTCTAACCCTTCAAAACAGACAGTGTGACCCAATTAAAGGCACTTCCGGTTGGCACAGGAAGCTATAAGTAAACACATGTCTTGATTGACATAGAAACTTACATAATCCTGAGTTTTAAGTCTTTAAGTTAAGAATTGACTGATCTACGATCTACACAGGGTTGAATGTAGTCATTTTCACCTTTGAAGGTTATGTACATCAAAACACCTTTTGGGTTAATTTAACCACTTCCGTTTGCTTCAGGAAGCTTAGAATTGGCACAGGTAGACCTCATAGTGGTCTGATGGACTGTCATAGAAGACAGGTTCATAAGGCATTCATAACCCACATAGGCTTCAGGTTGAATTTAGGGGTGCAGGCAATGTATTCCTATGGGGAGAGAAGTCAATGCAAACTCTTTGAAGTAAACACCTTCTTTTAACTATTAAGGGTTAATGCCACACGGTCAACGTTAGGCTTGCACGGATCGGGAGGACCTCAGGTACGTTCCTGAGGTCGAATTGTGCTTCTCACCTTAACGGTTCTCTCACTGTCACCCAAAAACAAATCACATTGAGGGCCAGCCTTCATTTTGGGCCTACTTTTCTAATGGTCGCTGTGCTTAGACCGAGCGAGCTACGCTCAAGCGGGGCATCTTGTTGAACTCGGCACGGCCTAGAGAATATGGAAATGCCATTGTAGGCTTTGTGTGTCTTTAAGCACCGCACTTTGTCACTCCATCCTTGCTGAGTGTGTGTTTCTGTGTGTGTGTGTGTGTGAGAGAGAGCTTTTCTTTGACATCTGTTGGGAGAAATGACTGCCTTACAGTTTATGGGGGTTGCCTAATCACACATATGAAGTTTTGAAAAGATCTGACCTTTTTAACCCTTGGAAAATGCCACTGTGACACCATTTAAGGCACTTCCGGTTGGCACAGGAAG
Organism: Oncorhynchus kisutch; assembly: GCF_002021735.2. Classification (NCBI taxonomy): domain Eukaryota; kingdom Metazoa; phylum Chordata; class Actinopteri; order Salmoniformes; family Salmonidae; genus Oncorhynchus; species Oncorhynchus kisutch. Next base: position 8,482 of record NW_022264900.1, read on the forward strand.
CTATAAATAAACTCATATCCTGATTGAGGTATGCCTTTACATAATCCTGAGTTTTAAGTCTTTACGTTAAGAACTGAGTTATTTACGGAGGGTTTAGGGAGTGTGTGTTATTTCAGAAAATCATAAAAAATCACAGAAATCTCGCAGAGCTCCGCAGCACACTTTAAAAAGATTCGTAAGAACACCCTGCAACTGGATCTGTAACCGTTGAAAAAAAAAAACACCTATCCGTGAACATCACCAATCTGTCGTTGTACGATTTCTCTTAAATGACGATAGATAAATGGCTGTTTTTTTTTTTATTGACACCGGAGGCTCCTTGACTTTGACGTGAAGTGGAAAAATAATTTCTCTATTTTCATTTTGGACCTTTAATCCCAGATAAATGGCCATAACTCAAAAACCGTTGAGGCCTAGACGCCATCTTGTTCGGGGCCAACTGCCCATTATGCCAAACCTACGCTCACCGAGTTTCGGCTTTGAAATATTTTCAGTTTTCGAGATAAGGCCCCGTCGTGAATCGTGATGTTTTGTCCAATAGCAATATGATTGCTTATGCCCTCTTGTGGGAATTTCCGGGACAGCGGCAAAATGACCAAAATCTTATTATTTTTGTAAAACGGAAACCGAATGTCCGACAAAGTTCATTTGATGACTTCCCGGTAGGTCCGGCCCTGCCGCTCGGCCCGACGCCGTCCGCGAATTTTACAAACGATTTCGGACGTCTAGTAAGGGACCGTACATTTGCAATATGGACTTTCTCACTAACCATATGGCACCTGCCGAAATCTTCCCTTAAGGTATGTAAATTGTCAATGGTGCCTGGCGCGTAAACTAACAAGTCAACCAAGAGCATAGCCTGACAAGACTGGACACTCTTGGTTGCTTCTTGCGGAAATTCCAAACTGCTGGGGAATTAGGTCAAATGCTTTGCATGCGTGAGGTAGTGGGATCCATGCCCGCATTCTCCAAAAGCACATTGTTTTATGGATCCAAGAAAACTGTAGTTCACACTTCATGCAGCTTTGTCTTACGACAACCTACTGTCATGTAACAATGACATGCAACTTTCCTGTCACACTGATGTCAAAATGTCTTGGTGTGGTCTGGTTCTTGGGTCTTTTGTTTGGTGGGTCTTTTGTTTGGTGGGTCTTTTGTTTGGTGGGTCTTTTGTTTGGTTTGGTGGGTCTTTTGTTGGGTGGGTCTTTTGTTTGGTGGGTCTTTTGTTTGACCCAGACAAGACCCAGACACCAAGACCTTGTCAGCTTGGGGGTTTGAACTTGCAACCTTTCAATTACTAGTCCAGCGCTCTAACCACTAGGCTACCCTTCCGCCTGGTTTTGGTCTTGGTCTTGTCTTGTCTTGGTCTTGTTCTTGGTCTGGTCTTGTTCTTGGTCTTAGTCTGGGTCTTGGTCTTGGTCTGGGTCATGGGTTCGATCCCCGTACTGGCTAATATGTACATTTTGAGTGTCAAAATTGTGAGTCACATGCATGTAAATTGTCAATGGTGCCACATAATTAAGTTTAGTGAATTGCAGAAATATCTCAGTTGGGAGAGTGTTAGACTGAAGATCTAATGGTCTCTGGTTCAATGCCGTTTTTTGGCATTTGTATTTGTTCTTTCTATATGCTCTGGATTCAAGGAAACTATCCCCAGCTTTGTTGTGGTCCTCAATGGTGTGTGTCACGCTGCTACTCGGAAAGTAAGTAATGTCTTGCTTTTTCATCTGACATTTTGACATCAGTGTGACAGGAAAGTTGCTAGTCATTGTTACATGACAGTAGGTTGTCGTAAGACAAGGCTGCATGAAGTGTGAACTGGAGCTTTCTTGGATCCACAAAAAAATGTGTTTTTGGGGAATGCGGGCATCGATCCCAATACCTATAGCATGCTACCAATTGATCAAATTCCCCAGCTGTTTGGAATTTCTGCAAGAAGCAACCAAGAGTGTCCAGTCTTGTCAGGCTATGCTCTTGGTTGACTTGTTAGTTTATGTGCCAGCACTTGCAGAGGCTCAGTGCATCTCAACAATTGCACCCAATAGCTATTGGCCGTTTAGCTCAGTTGGTTAGAGTCTGATGCTAGTAATGCAAAGGTCATGGGTTCGATCCCCGTACTGGCTAATATGTACATTTTGAGTGTCAAAATTGTGAGTCACATGCGTGTAAATTGTCAATGGTGCCACATAATTATGTTAAGTGCATTGCTGAAATTGCTCAGTTGGGAGAGCGTTAGACTGAAGATTTAAAAGTCCCTGGTTCGATCCTGGTTTTCGGGATTTGTATTTGTTCTTTCTTTATGCTCTGGCTTCAAGGAAACTATCCACAGCTTTCTTTGTGGATCTCAATGGTGTGTGTCACGCTGCTCCTTTGAAAGTAAGTAATGCTTTGCTTTTTCATCTGACATTTTGACATCAGTGTGACAGGAAAGTTGCTTGTCATTGTGACATGACAGTAGGTTGTCGTAAGACAAGGCTGCATGAAGTGTGAACTGAAGCTTTCTTGGATCCACAAAAAAAAAGGGGTTTTGGGGAATGCGGGCATCGACCCCAATACCTATAGCATGCTACCAATTGATCAAATTCCCCAGCTGTTTGGAATTTCCGCAAGAAGCAACCAAGAGTGTCCAGTCTTGTCAGGCAATGCTCTTGGTTGACTTGTTAGTTTACGCGCCAGCACTTGCAGAGGCTTGGTGCATCTCAACAATTGCGTGCAATAGCTAGTGAGCGGTTAGCTCAGTAGGTTAGAGTGTGGTGCTAATAATGCCAAGGTCATGGATTCGATCCCCGTACTGGCTAATATGTAGATTTTGAGTGTCAAAATTCTGAGTCACATGCATGTAAATTGTCAATGGTGCCTGGCGCGTAAACTAACAAGTCAACCAAGAGCATAGCCTGACAAGACTGGACTCTCTTGGTTGCTTCTTGCGGAAATTCCAAACTGCTGGGGAATTAGGTCAAATGCTTTGCATGCGTGAGGTAGTGGGATCGATGCCCGCATTCTCCAAAAGCACATTGTTTTATGGATCCAAGAAAACTGTCGTTCACACTTCATGCAGCTTTGTCTTACGACAACCTACTGTCATGTAACAATGACAAGCAACTTTCCTGTCACACTGATGTCAAAATGTCTTTGTGTGGTCTGGGTCTTGGGTCTTTTGTTTGGTGGTCTTTTGTGTGGTGGGTCTTTTGTTTGGTGGATCTTTTGTTTGGTGGGTCTTAGGTTTGGTGGGTCTTTTGTTTGGTGGGTCTTTTGTTTGACCCAGACAAGACCCAGACACCAAGACCTTTTCAGCTTGGGGGTTTGAACTTGCAACCTTTCAATTACTAGTCCAGCGCTCTAACCACTAGGCTACCCTTCCGCCTGGTTTTGGTCTTGGTCTTGTCTTGTCTTGGTCTTGTTCTTGGTCTGGTCTTGTTCTTGGTCTTAGTCTGGGTCTTGGTCTTGGTCTGGGTCATGGGTTCGATCCCCGTACTGGCTAATATGTACATTTTGAGTGTCAATATTGTGAGTCACATGCATGTAAATTGTCAATGGTGCCACATAATTAAGTTTAGTGAATTGCAGAAATATCTCAGTTGGGAGAGTGTTAGACTGAAGATCTAATGGTCTCTGGTTCAATCCCGGTTTTTGGCATTTGTATTTGTTCTTTCTTTATGCTCTGGCTTCAAGGAAACTATCCCCAGCTTTGTTGTGGTCCTCAATGGTGTGTGCCACGCTGCTCCTCGGAAAGTAAGTAATGTCTTGCTTTTTCATCTGACATTTTGACATCAGTGTGACAGGAAAGTTGCTAGTCATTGTTACATGACAGTAGGTTGTCGTAAGACAAGGCTGCATGAAGTGTGAACTGGAGCTTTCTTGGATCCACAAAAAAATGTGTTTTTGGGGAATGCGGGCATCGATCCCAATACCTATAGCATGCTACCAATTGATCAAATTCCCCAGCTGTTTGGAATTTCTGCAAGAAGCAACCAAGAGTGTCCAGTCTTGTCAGGCTATGCTCTTGGTTGACTTGTTAGTTTATGTGCCAGCACTTGCAGAGGCTCAGTGCATCTCAACAATTGCACCCAATAGCTATTGGCCGTTTAGCTCAGTTGGTTAGAGTCTGATGCTAGTAATGCAAAGGTCATGGGTTCGATCCCCGTACTGGCTAATATGTACATTTTGAGTGTCAAAATTGTGAGTCACATGCGTGTAAATTGTCAATGGTGCCACATAATTATGTTAAGTGCATTGCTGAAATTGCTCAGTTGGGAGAGCGTTAGACTGAAGATTTAAAAGTCCCTGGTTCGATCCTGGTTTTCGGGATTTGTATTTGTTCTTTCTTTATGCTCTGGCTTCAAGGAAACTATCCACAGCTTTCTTTGTGGATCTCAATGGTGTGTGTCACGCTGCTCCTTTGAAAGTAAGTAATGCTTTGCTTTTTCATCTGACATTTTGACATCAGTGTGACAGGAAAGTTGCTTGTCATTGTGACATGACAGTAGGTTGTCGTAAGACAAGGCTGCATGAAGTGTGAACTGAAGCTTTCTTGGATCCACAAAAAAAATTGTTTTTGGGGAATGCGGGCATCGACCCCAATACCTATAGCATGCTACCAATTGATCAAATTCCCCAGCTGTTTGGAATTTCCGCAAGAAGCAACCAAGAGTGTCCAGTCTTGTCAGGCAATGCTCTTGGTTGACTTGTTAGTTTACGCGCCAGCACTTGCAGAGGCTTGGTGCATCTCAACAATTGCGTGCAATAGCTAGTGAGCGGTTAGCTCAGTAGGTTAGAGTGTGGTGCTAATAAGGCCAAGGTCATGGATTCGATCCCCGTACTGGCTAATATGTAGATTTTGAGTGTCAAAATTCTGAGTCACATGCATGTAAATTGTCAATGGTGCCTGGCGCGTAAACTAACAAGTCAACCAAGAGCATAGCCTGACAAGACTGGACACTCTTGGTTGCTTCTTGCGGAAATTCCAAACTGCTGGGGAATTAGGTCAAATGCTTTGCATGCGTGAGGTAGTGGGATCCATGCCCGCATTCTCCAAAAGCACATTGTTTTATGGATCCAAGAAAACTGTAGTTCACACTTCATGCAGCTTTGTCTTACGACAACCTACTGTCATGTAACAATGACATGCAACTTTCCTGTCACACTGATGTCAAAATGTCTTGGTGTGGTCTGGTTCTTGGGTCTTTTGTTTGGTGGGTCTTTTGTTTGGTGGATCTTTTGTTTGGTGGGTCTTTTGTTTGGTGGGTCTTTGGTTTGGTGGGTCTTTTGTTTGGTTTGGTGGGTCTTTTGTTGGGTGGGTCTTTTGTTTGGTGGGTCTTTTGTTTGACCCAGACAAGACCCAGACACCAAGACCTTGTCAGCTTGGGGGTTTGAACTTGCAACCTTTCAATTACTAGTCCAGCGCTCTAACCACTAGGCTACCCTTCCGCCTGGTTTTGGTCTTGGTCTTGTCTTGTCTTGGTCTTGTTCTTGGTCTGGTCTTGTTCTTGGTCTTAGTCTGGGTCTTGGTCTTGGTCTGGGTCATGGGTTCGATCCCCGTACTGGCTAATATGTACATTTTGAGTGTCAAAATTGTGAGTCACATGCATGTAAATTGTCAATGGTGCCACATAATTAAGTTTAGTGAATTGCAGAAATATCTCAGTTGGGAGAGTGTTAGACTGAAGATCTAATGGTCTCTGGTTCAATGCCGTTTTTTGGCATTTGTATTTGTTCTTTCTATATGCTCTGGATTCAAGGAAACTATCCCCAGCTTTGTTGTGGTCCTCAATGGTGTGTGTCACGCTGCTCCTCGGAAAGTAAGTAATGTCTTGCTTTTTCATCTGACATTTTGACATCAGTGTGACAGGAAAGTTGCTTGTCATTGTGACATGACAGTAGGTTGTCGTAAGACAAGGCTGCATGAAGTGTGAACTGAAGCTTTCTTGGATCCACAAAAAAAAAGGGGTTTTGGGGAATGCGGGCATCGACCCCAATACCTATAGCATGCTACCAATTGATCAAATTCCCCAGCTGTTTGGAATTTCCGCAAGAAGCAACCAAGAGTGTCCAGTCTTGTCAGGCAATGCTCTTGGTTGACTTGTTAGTTTACGCGCCAGCACTTGCAGAGGCTTGGTGCATCTCAACAATTGCGTGCAATAGCTAGTGAGCGGTTAGCTCAGTAGGTTAGAGTGTGGTGCTAATAATGCCAAGGTCATGGATTCGATCCCCGTACTGGCTAATATGTAGATTTTGAGTGTCAAAATTCTGAGTCACATGCATGTAAATTGTCAATGGTGCCTGGCGCGTAAACTAACAAGTCAACCAAGAGCATAGCCTGACAAGACTGGACTCTCTTGGTTGCTTCTTGCGGAAATTCCAAACTGCTGGGGAATTAGGTCAAATGCTTTGCATGCGTGAGGTAGTGGGATCGATGCCCGCATTCTCCAAAAGCACATTGTTTTATGGATCCAAGAAAACTGTCGTTCACACTTCATGCAGCTTTGTCTTACGACAACCTACTGTCATGTAACAATGACAAGCAACTTTCCTGTCACACTGATGTCAAAATGTCTTGGTGTGGTCTGGGTCTTGGGTCTTTTGTTTGGTGGTCTTTTGTTTGGTGGGTCTTTTGTTTGGTGGATCTTTTGTTTGGTGGGTCTTAGGTTTGGTGGGTCTTTTGTTTGGTGGGTCTTTTGTTTGACCCAGACAAGACCCAGACACCAAGACCTTTTCAGCTTGGGGGTTTGAACTTGCAACCTTTCAATTACTAGTCCAGCGCTCTAACCACTAGGATACCCTTCCGCCTGGTTTTGGTCTTGGTCTTGTCTTGTCTTGGTCTTGTTCTTGGTCTGGTCTTGTTCTTGGTCTTAGTCTGGGTCTTGGTCTGGGTCATGGGTTCGATCCCCGTACTGGCTAATATGTACATTTTGAGTGTCAAAATTGTGAGTCACATGCATGTAAATTGTCAATGGTGCCACATAATTAAGTTTAGTGAATTGCAGAAATATCTCAGTTGGGAGAGTGTTAGACTGAAGATCTAATGGTCTCTGGTTCAATGCCGTTTTTTGGCATTTGTATTTGTTCTTTCTATATGCTCTGGATTCAAGGAAACTATCCCCAGCTTTGTTGTGGTCCTCAATGGTGTGTGTCACGCTGCTCCTCGGAAAGTAAGTAATGTCTTGCTTTTTCATCTGACATTTTGACATCAGTGTGACAGGAAAGTTGCTAGTCATTGTTACATGACAGTAGGTTGTCGTAAGACAAGGCTGCATGAAGTGTGAACTGGAGCTTTCTTGGATCCACAAAAAAATGTGTTTTGGGGGAATGCGGGCATCGATCCCAATACCTATAGCATGCTACCAATTGATCAAATTCCCCAGCTGTTTGGAATTTCTGCAAGAAGCAACCAAGAGTGTCCAGTCTTGTCAGGCTATGCTCTTGGTTGACTTGTTAGTTTATGTGCCAGCACTTGCAGAGGCTCAGTGCATCTCAACAATTGCACCCAATAGCTAGTGGCCGGTTAGCTCAGTTGGTTAGAGTCTGATGCTAGTAATGCAAAGGTCATGGGTTCGATCCCCGTACTGGCTAATATGTACATTTTGAGTGTCAAAATTGTGAGTCACATGCGTGTAAATTGTCAATGGTGCCACATAATTATGTTAAGTGCATTGCTGAAATTGCTCAGTTGGGAGAGCATTAGACTGAAGATTTAAAAGTCCCTGGTTCGATCCTGGTTTTCGGGATTTGTATTTGTTCTTTCTTTATGCTCTGGCTTCAAGGAAACTATCCACAGCTTTCTTTGTGGATCTCAATGGTGTGTGTCACGCTGCTCCTTTGAAAGTAAGTAATGCTTTGCTTTTTCATCTGACATTTTGACATCAGTGTGACAGGAAAGTTGCTTGTCATTGTGACATGACAGTAGGTTGTCGTAAGACAAGGCTGCATGAAGTGTGAACTGAAGCTTTCTTGGATCCACAAAAAAATTTTTTTTGGGGAATGCGGGCATCGACCCCAATACCTATAGCATGCTACCAATTGATCAAATTCCCCAGCTGTTTCGAATTTCCGCAAGAAGCAACCAAGAGTGTCCAGTCTTGTCAGGCAATGCTCTTGGTTGACTTGTTAGTTTACGCGCCAGCACTTGCAGAGGCTTGGTGCATCTCAACAATTGCGTGCAATAGCTAGTGAGCGGTTAGCTCAGTAGGTTAGAGTGTGGTGCTAATAAGGCCAAGGTCATGGATTCGATCCCCGTACTGGCTAATATGTAGATTTTGAGTGTCAAAATTCTGAGTCACATGCATGTAAATTGTCAATGGTGCCTGGCGCGTAAACTAACAAGTCAACCAAGAGCATAGCCTGACAAGACTGGACACTCTTGGTTGCTTCTTGCGGAAATTCCAAACTGCTGGGGAATTAGGTCAAATGCTTTGCATGCGTGAGGTAGTGGGATCCATGCCCGCATTCTCCAAAAGCACATTGTTTTATGGATCCAAGAAAACTGTAGTTCACACTTCATGCAGCTTTGTCTTACGACAACCTACTGTCATGTAACAATGACATGCAACTTTCCTGTCACACTGATGTCAAAATGTCTTGGTGTGGTCTGGTTCTTGGGTCTTTTGTTTGGTGGGTCTTTTGTTTGGTGGATCTTTGTTTGGTGGGTCTTTTGTTTGGTGGGTCTTTTGTTTGGTTTGGTGGGTCTTTTGTTGGGTGGGTCTTTTGTTTGGTGGGTCTTTTGTTTGACCCAGACAAGACCCAGACACCAAGACCTTGTCAGCTTGGGGGTTTGAACTTGCAACCTTTCAATTACTAGTCCAGCGCTCTAACCACTAGGCTACCCTTCCGCCTGGTTTTGGTCTTGGTCTTGTCTTGTCTTGGTCTTGTTCTTGGTCTGGTCTTGTTCTTGGTCTTAGTCTGGGTCTTGGTCTTGGTCTGGGTCATGGGTTCGATCCCCGTACTGGCTAATATGTACATTTTGAGTGTCAAAATTGTGAGTCACATGCATGTAAATTGTCAATGGTGCCACATAATTAAGTTTAGTGAATTGCAGAAATATCTCAGTTGGGAGAGTGTTAGACTGAAGATCTAATGGTCTCTGGTTCAATGCCGTTTTTTGGCATTTGTATTTGTTCTTTCTATATGCTCTGGATTCAAGGAAACCATCCCCAGCTTTGTTGTGGTCCTCAATGGTGTGTGTCACGCTGCTCCTCGGAAAGTAAGTAATGTCTTGCTTTTTCATCTGACATTTTGACATCAGTGTGACAGGAAAGTTGCTAGTCATTGTTACATGACAGTAGGTTGTCGTAAGACAAGGCTGCATGAAGTGTGAACTGGAGCTTTCTTGGATCCACAAAAAAATGTGTTTTGGGGGAATGCGGGCATCGATCCCAATACCTATAGCATGCTACCAATTGATCAAATTCCCCAGCTGTTTGGAATTTCTGCAAGAAGCAACCAAGAGTGTCCAGTCTTGTCAGGCTATGCTCTTGGTTGACTTGTTAGTTTATGTGCCAGCACTTGCAGAGGCTCAGTGCATCTCAACAATTGCACCCAATAGCTAGTGGCCGGTTAGCTCAGTTGGTTAGAGTCTGATGCTAGTAATGCAAAGGTCATGGGTTCGATCCCCGTACTGGCTAATATGTACATTTTGAGTGTCAAAATGTGAGTCACATGCGTGTAAATTGTCAATGGTGCCACATAATTATGTTAAGTGCATTGCTGAAATTGCTCAGTTGGGAGAGCATTAGACTGAAGATTTAAAAGTCCCTGGTTCGATCCTGGTTTTCGGGATTTGTATTTGTTCTTTCTTTATGCTCTGGCTTCAAGGAAACTATCCACAGCTTTCTTTGTGGATCTCAATGGTGTGTGTCACGCTGCTCCTTTGAAAGTAAGTAATGCTTTGCTTTTTCATCTGACATTTTGACATCAGTGTGACAGGAAAGTTGCTTGTCATTGTGACATGACAGTAGGTTGTCGTAAGACAAGGCTGCATGAAGTGTGAACTGAAGCTTTCTTGGATCCACAAAAAAAAATTTGAGGGGGGAATGCGGGCATCGACCCCAATACCTATAGCATGCTACCAATTGATCAAATTCCCCAGCTGTTTGGAATTTCCGCAAGAAGCAACCAAGAGTGTCCAGTCTTGTCAGGCAATGCTCTTGGTTGACTTGTTAGTTTACGCGCCAGCACTTGCAGAGGCTTGGTGCATCTCAACAATTGCGTGCAATAGCTAGTGAGCGGTTAGCTCAGTAGGTTAGAGTGTGGTGCTAATAAGGCCAAGGTCATGGATTCGATCCCCGTACTGGCTAATATGTAGATTTTGAGTGTCAAAATTCTGAGTCACATGCATGTAAGGGAAGACCCCCCCTGAAGTGGACAAAAATGAATGGCAACACATTGGCACCGTACAAACCATACACACATTGGACAATACCACCCAATTGGACGCCAATTCGTGCAAAGTTGATGGCAAATGTCATATGGCTATTGCCAGTTGTAACACTTCAAAAATCCAACAGGGGGTGAGTGCGCTACACCGTGGTTTTTCATATTGGAAATGGACATCAAGTCAACATCCAAAAGCAAAATTTTGAAAAAATGATTTTTTTGTCAAAAATTATCACCCCTTAAAAAAGTGCTTTCTGGACCGTTTTTCGAAATTCTTTCGATTTTTTTTGTCAATTACACATGTGTAAGAACTGTATGAATATACTTTGTCCAATTTTATTGCATATATATTTTTTTTTTTTTTACATGCCGCATAAGAAATATGTTTGTCCATTTACAATGTGATTTCATAGGAAGTCAAAAGTCAAAAGTCAGAAAAGTCAAAATTTAGTAAAAAACTTCACACACCCTTAAAAAAGTGCTTTCTGGACCGTTTTTCAAAATTTCTTTCAATTTTTGTGTCAATTACACATGTATAAGAACTGTATCAACATACTTTTGTCCAATTTTATTAGCATAATTTTTTTTTGTTTACAATGCGCATAAGAAATATGTTTTGGTCCATTTACAATGTGATTTCATATGAAGTCAAAATTCGAAATTTTGAACTTTTTTTTAAAAACTTATCACCCTCGTTAAAAAGTTCTTTTCTGGACCGTTTTTTCGAAATTGTTTCGATTTATGTTCAATTCAATCATTGTGTTTTTTTGGGGCCAAATACCATAAGAAATTGACATGCTCAAAAATCCTGCAGAAATGCAAAATTGACTGGCCAGATGAACTCGGGATGGCCTGACAGTGATAGTTGCTCCTTTCCATCGCTCATTGTGTTGACTTCATCATGTCCATTTTGTGATGTTTTTTCACTGTTTAATCATATTGCAAGTGTACGGGCATTTGCAATATGGTTCAATGGGCATTTACCATATGAAATTTGACATGCTCAAAAATCCTGCAGAAATGCAAAATTGACTGGCCAGATGAACTCGGGATGGCCTGACAGTGATAGTTGCTCCTTTCCATCGCTCATTGTGTTGACTTCATCATGTCCATTTTGTGATGTTTTTTTCACTGTTTAATCATATTGCAAAGTGTACGGGAATTTGCAATATGGGTTTCAATGGGCATTTACCATATGAATTGGAATATGCTCAAAATCCTGCAGAAAATGAAAATTGAAGGCCAGATGAACTCGGGATGGCCCCTGACAGTGATAGTTGCTCCTTTCCATCGCTCATTGTGTTTACTTCATCATGTCCTTTTGTGAGTTTTTTCACTGTTTTTAAATATTGCAAGTGTACGGGCATTTGCAATATGGTTCACTGGCATTTACCATATGAAATTTGACATGCTCAAAAAATCCTGCAGAAATGCAAAATTGGACTGGCAGATGAACTCGGGATGGCCTGACAGTGATAGTTGCTCCTTTCCATCGCTCATTGTGTTGACTTCATCATGTCCATTTGGTGATGTTTTTTCACTGTTTAATCATATTGCAAGTGTACGTGCATTGTTGTGCAACTGGTAACCCAAAAAAAAAAAAATGGTGATTTTCATATGTCCATTTGTTTGTTTTCTTACTTTTGCAAAGTCACTGGCATTTGCAATATGGTTCAATGGCAGGTACCATCACGAATTTGTCATGCTATAAAAATCCTCAAGGAATGTGAAATTGACTGGCCTGATGAACACAGGATGGCCTGGCAGTGATAGTTGCTCCTTTCCATCATCGCTCGTTGTGTTGACTTCATCATGTCCATTTTGTGATGTTTTCACTGTTGAATCATATTGCAAGTGTACGTGCATTGTTGTGCAACTGGTAACCCAAAAATAAAAATATGGTGATTTCATTATGTCCATTTGTTTATGTTTTCTTACTTTTGCAAAGTCACTGGGCATTTGCAATATGGTTCAATGGGCAGGTACCATCACGAATTTGTCATGCTATAAAAATCCTCAAGGAATGTGAAATTGACTGGCCCGATGAACTCGGGATGGCTGGGCAGTGATTCTGGTTAATCTCAGTCGCTCGTTAGGGTTGATTTCAGATGTGTCACTTTGGTGAGGTACCTCACTGTTTAAACATATTGCAAATGGACAAGAGTCACCACCAAGTCACCGTCCGTCAGTCAATTAATATCATTCTGACACCAAACTGATACAAACTGACACCAAACCCACTTTTTCCAACTCGTTTATTAGCCACTATCACATACTTCAGAGCTGGCCCAAAATTCACAACGCCTTCGGTTCAACACAAAAAAAACATAAAACACGTAGTTACGTTCTAGCTGCGGTCCATTTCTTATTATATGTGTAGGCCTAGCTGAGCGACAACCCCGATCCCAAGTTTCGGCTCGATCGGTCATTTGGTGTCCGA
>NW_022264901.1:0-2500 GCF_002021735.2 Oncorhynchus kisutch
TGGTTAGTACTTGGATGGGAGACCGCCTGGGAATACCAGGTGCTGTAAGCTTTTCGTCAACTCTTTGTCCGTTTTTTTCCCACAAGGCTGAAATATGTGCCCTTGCTTTGAAATAAGTAAGCAAGGTTAGTTTGTATTTCATCCAACAATCTGTGCTACAAATTATTTCTACAGTATATGCAATTTCTTCCACTTTTTGAGTGACACAAAGATGCTTATCTAAATGTGAAAATGCAACAGCTGTTAATCAGACTCACTTTCACTTAACATAGTGCACCAAGAGATAGTTTCTCGCTTACGACCACACCCGCCTGAGTACGCCTGATCTCGTCTGATCTCGGAAGCTAAGCAGGGTCGGGCCTGGTTAGTACTTGGATGGGAGACCGCCTGGGAATACCAGGTGCTGTAAGCTTTTCGTCAACTCTTTGTCCGTTTTTTCCCACAAGGCTGAAATATGTGCCCTTGCTTTGAAATAAGTAAGCAAGGTTAGTTTGTATTTCATCCAACAATCTGTGCTACAAATTATTTCTACAGTATATGCAATTTCTTCCACTTTTTGAGTGACACAAAGATGCTTATCTAAATGGTGAAAATGCAACAGCTGTTAATCAGACTCACTTTCACTTAACATAGTGCACCAAGAGATAGTTTCTCGCTTACGACCACACCGGCCTGAGTACGCCTGATCTCGTCTGATCTCGGAAGCTAAGCAGGGTCGGGCCTGGTTAGTACTTGGATGGGAGACCGCCTGGGAATACCAGGTGCTGTAAGCTTTTCGTCAACTCTTTGTCCGTTTTTTTCCCACAAGGCTGAAATATGTGCCCTTGCTTTGAAATAAGTAAGCAAGGTTAGTTTGTATTTCATCCAACAATCTGTGCTACAAATTATTTCTACAGTATATGCAATTTCTTCCACTTTTTGAGTGACACAAAGATGCTTATCTAAATGGTGAAAATGCAACAGCTGTTAATCAGACTCACTTTCACTTAACATAGTGCACCAAGAGATAGTTTCTCGCTTACGACCACACCGGCCTGAGTACGCCTGATCTCGTCTGATCTCGGAAGCTAAGCAGGGTCGGGCCTGGTTAGTACTTGGATGGAGACCGCCTGGGAATACCAGGTGCTGTAAGCTTTTCGTCAACTCTTTGTCCGTTTTTTTTCCCACAAGGCTGAAATATGTGCCCTTGCTTTGAAATAAGTAAGCAAGGTTAGTTTGTATTTCATCCAACAATCTGTGCTACAAATTATTTCTACAGTATATGCAATTTCTTTCTTCCACTTTTGAGTGACACCAAGATGCTTATCTAAATGGTGAAAATGCAACAGCTGTTAATCAGACTCACTTTCACTTAACATAGTGCACCAAGAGATAGTTTCTCGCTTACGACCACACCGGCCTGAGTACGCCTGATCTCGTCTGATCTCGGAAGCTAAGCAGGGTCGGGCCTGGTTAGTACTTGGATGGGAGACCGCCTGGGAATACCAGGTGCTGTAAGCTTTTCGTCAACTCTTTGTCCGTTTTTTCCCACAAGGCTGAAATATGTGCCCTTGCTTTGAAATAAGTAAGCAAGGTTAGTTTGTATTTCATCCAACAATCTGTGCTACAAATTATTTCTACAGTATATGCAATTTCTTCCACTTTTTGAGTGACACAAAGATGCTTATCTAAATGGTGAAAATGCAACAGCTGTTAATCAGACTCACTTTCACTTAACATAGTGCACCAAGAGATAGTTTCTCTCTTACGACCACACCGGCTGAGTACGCCTGATCTCGTCTGATCTCGGAAGCTAAGCAGGGTCGGGCCTGGTTAGTACTTGGATGGGAGACCGCCTGGGAATACCAGGTGCTGTAAGCTTTTTGTCAACTCTTTGTCCGTTTTTTCCGTTTTTTCCCACAAGGCTGAAATATGTGCCCTTGCTTTGAAATAAGTAAGCAAGGTTAGTTTGTATTTCATCCAACAATCTGTGCTACAAATTATTTCTACAGTATATGCAATTTGTTCCACTTTTTGAGTGACACAAAGATGCTTATCTAAATGGTGAAAATGCAACAGCTGTTAATCAGACTCACTTTCACTTAACATAGTGCACCAAGAGATAGTTTCTCGCTTACGACCACACCCGGCCTGAGTACGCCTGATCTCGTCTGATCTCGGAAGCTAAGCAGGGTCGGGCCTGGTTAGTACTTGATGGAGACCCGCCTGGGAATACCAGGTGCTGTAAGCTTTTTGTCAACTCTTTGTCTGTTTTTCCACAAGGCTGAAATATGTGCCCTTGCTTTGAAATAAGTAAGCAAGGTTAGTTTGTATTTCATCCAACAATCTGTGCTACAAATTATTTCTACAGTATATGCAATTTGTTCCACTTTTTGAGTGACACAAAGATGCTTATCTAAATGTGAAAATGCAACAGCTGTTAATCAGACTCACTTTCACTTAACATAGTGCACCAAGAGATAGTTTCTTCTCGCTTACGACCACACCGGCCTGAGTACGC
>NW_022264901.1:10000-100000 GCF_002021735.2 Oncorhynchus kisutch
TGACGTTGTTCTGATAACAAAACATTCACTGCCTCGTGAATGTTGCCGTCAGTATTTTGGGGCGGTCAGTATTTTAGTGGTTAGAGCGTTGGACTAGTAACCGGAAGGTTGCAAGTTCAAACCCTCCGAGCTGACCAGGTACAAATCTGTCGTTCTTCCTATGAAGAGGCAGTTAACCCCACTGTTCCTAGGCCGTAATTGAAAATAAGACTTTTTTCTTAACTGACTTGCCTAGTTAAATAAAGGTAAATATATTTAAGAGTGCTGTTATTTTTATGTTATCTGTTTAAGTGAATGAATATGAATTTGTCTTAAATGTTTATGCAGATGTACAGTATTTACATTTTCACTGCACATCAATCAACGCGTTCTTATCTTTGTAATATAATATCACACTTCAATTAAATAAATAAATAAAAGTTGTGTCTTATAAATATGTTCCTCAACTGCGTTACCCACTCCAGTCAACAGGTGGCGATGTGAGTCTCAGGTGAAGCTGTCAGAGTGTGACGTATAATCTAGTGGACAGGAGGACGCCTCTTCAACAATAACAAGTATAGTCAGCCAGCTTCGTAGCCGATATAGGCAAAAACATTACATCTCTTTAGTCTGTTTTGGTATATATTATTCAGTGTGTTTTAAACATACTTCTGTCGTATCTATTTACGTTGTTCGTTGGGTAGCTGGCTTGCTAAGTTAGCAGTAGCACTGTTTGCTAATGCTAACTATCTAGCTAGTTAACATCCCCGACCATGAACTCACTAAACTACTACCCCGGTGTTAAAGAAGAGGAGGTCTGCTGGACGGAGAAAGAGGGTCTCGTGAAAGAGGAAAAGGAAGAGGAGGCTGTCACAGTAAAAAAAGAAGTAGAGGGTGAGGCTGTTACAGTGAAAGAAGTTACAGTGACGGAAGAAGAAGTTATAGTGGAAGAGTTCACAGTGAAAGAAGAAGAAGCGTTCAGCGTGAAAGAGGAGGATGCTGTTTTTGGAGTGGAGGAGGAGGGGGAGGGGGAGATTACTGTGACGTTGAAAGAAGAGGAAGAGGAGGAGGATACTGGAGATCTGATTAATACTAGTAAGTAACGTTACTGTCTTAGAAACAGGGGCACAAAAACTCTTCAATCATTGAAGATTGTTAGGTCACATGGTTGAAGAGCTATAGAACGTTTCGAATATTTATCCTAAAACATGAAAGTGATTTATGGGAAAACCTACCCTGAAGTTGGTTTGAGGTGTTTCAGTCGTATTGTGAAGGAGCTATTACAGTTTTTTAACGTATATTTAAATATATATATATATATATATCATTTAAATAAATATATATATATTCTACAAATGTTGCTAAAATGCTGTGTGCAACTTGCCAACTTATATAAGGAATAATGAACAGTAGACATAAGGCTGGTAGGTCACGTGGTTGAAGAGCTATAGACATTTAAAAAACATATATTTATATAAATTGTGTCAGTAATTTATAGGAAAACCAAAGGGTGTGTAATATGTGTCCCTACCCTGTGAACAATCCAATGTTGGTTTGGGGTGTCTAGGTCACATGGTCAAGTAGAGACCCAGAGCACAAAAATGGTATATCACAAGCTGCAGTTGAGCAACAATGGCAAATTAATTCTGCTTTGAAAGTCGATAAACATCTGACCCCACTTTTGAGAAAACGGCCCCTTGTCTGTTTTGGTACGCCTACTGGAGAGCTCGTATTTGTTTGGTTTGTTTCTAGTTTGTTAACTGGCTATCTAACAATAAGTTGGCTGTCTATCTAACAATAAGTTGGCTGTCTATCTAACAATAAGTTGGCTGTCTATCTAACAATAAGTTGGCTGTCTATCTAACAATAAGTTACCTGTCTATCTAACAATAAGTTGGCTGTCTATCTAACAATAAGTTGGCTGTCTATCTAACAAAGAGTTGGCTGTCTATCTAACAATAAGTTGGCTGTCTATCTAACAATAAGTTGGCTGTCTATCTAACAATAAGTTGGCTGTCTATCTAACAATAAGTTGGCTGTCTATCTAACAATAAGTTGGCTGTCTATCTAACAATAAGTTACCTGTCTATCTAACAACGAGTTGGCTGTCTATCTAACAATAAGTTGGCTGTCTATCTAACAATAAGTTGGCTGTCTATCTAACAATAAGTTGGCTGTCTATCTAACAATAAGTTGGCTGGTTATCTAACAATAAGTTACCTGTCTATCTAACAATAAGTTGGCTGGTTATCTAACAATAAGTTGGCTGGTTATCTAACAATAAGTTACCTGGCTATCTAACAAAGAGTTGGCTGGCTGTCTAACAATAAGTTGGCTGGCTATCTAACAAAGAGTTGTCTGGCTGTCTAACAATAAGTGATCTGTTATCTGGCTGTCTAGCCAATTGAAATAATGACCACATCATATAGCTGACCACATCTTCACTTTAGCTCATTTGTACTAATTATTACAGGAAAATGAACTAGCAAAACAAGATAATTATTTGCAGGTTATTTACAAGATAATGGCGAGCTAATTACAGTAAATAGCATATGATTGTGAGTATGACTAAATAACAGCAAAGCATTCTACCGTAGAATTTTAGAACTTGGACACTGTCTCGTTGGCTTAACGTTATATCGTAATTTGACTTTGGTGCAGGTCATGTTGTTGTTCGTGTTACCGTCTCTGGTAAACACACACTATATCAAATAAAATAAAAGTTTATTTGTCACATGCACAGGATACAGAAGATGTAATTGCTACAGTGAAATTGTTACTTGCATAGTGGAGTCATTTGTTTTAGATTGTTAACCATAATCCCAACTCATAATGTTACTACCCTGCAAGAATCTACAGGTAACTAAAGTGAAACAACTAACTAGGTTCAATCTTAGCTTGCAGCTCTGAGTTACGAATAATATTTCTACACAGATCATACACGTAAAGCTGACAGTAAGCTTTAACTTGCAATGAAAACAACTTTCAGACAAAATTAGAAACGTATAATATCTGAAAATGTAGCTAGCTAGACTCTCTTAACTGCATACGTGGATGAAGGCTTCTCCCTCTCTGTCACAGATGTGATGCAATATCATGCAATAAAATGCAAATGAATTACTTAAAAATCAAACAATGTAATTTTCTAGATTTTTGTTTTAGATTACGTCTCTCACAGTTGAAGTGTACCTATGATAAAAATGACAGACCTCTACATGCTTTGTAAGTAGGGAAAACCTGCAAAATCGTCAGTGTATCAAATACTTGTTCTCCCCACTGTATACCAAATCTGGAGTCAATCTGACTTATGGTTCATGAAAAAGATTTTTCAATTATTTTTAGCATTAGCATGAATTAGCATTAGCAAATGTGCTAACGTGCATCTATAGCTACAGTGCGGCCATGTTTAAATGCAGCAACCAAAACCTTTAAAGTCTGATGTCATGAGTCCAAAGACCAAATTTGGAGTGAATCTGACTTAGTTTATGAGAAGTAAATTTGTTTAATGATTTATTTTAAATCATTAGCATTAAATAAAAGTAAATTGTTAATTAATTTCCGTCCGTTTTGTAAGAATTCAATGCCAAACTTAACGTGGTTCATCATGGTAATGGATTGGATGACCCTAAAATATTTCAAGTTGATTGTAGATATAAATGGGAATGTTCAATAAGTAGAAGAAAGAGAATAACAACAGGGTTTTCGGGAGCTTCGCTGTGAACTCCTAATTAGTCATTCAGGGCTTATCATCTTAACTGTTGATGCTTTCACTCTGGATAACAGTGTCTTCTAAACGACTAAGATGTCAAAGTAAAATGTATGTGGAGGTTTCATTTCAGGTTTCACTAAATAATCTGCTGAACTAAATACTCTGTTTGTCTTTGGCAGGAGAGAGATCAGACTCTCACTCTGACAGCAGCAAGAGTCCCTCAGAGGAGCCAGTCACAGAGACGTCCAAACCAGCGAGACGACGCCACTGCTTCAACTGTGGAAAGAGTTTTACTAAGTTACAGAACCTGAAAAAGCATGAGAGGACACACACAGGAGAGAAGCCTTTCCAATGTTCCCAATGTGGAAAGAATTTTATTCAGTTAGCGAGCCTGAAAAGACATAAGAAAATACACACAGGAGAGAAGCCTTACCACTGTTCCCAATGTGGAAAAAGTTTTAGGTTGTTAGGTAGCCTTAAGGAGCATGAGA
The DNA here is from genome assembly GCF_002021735.2 of Oncorhynchus kisutch. Classification (NCBI taxonomy): domain Eukaryota; kingdom Metazoa; phylum Chordata; class Actinopteri; order Salmoniformes; family Salmonidae; genus Oncorhynchus; species Oncorhynchus kisutch. The sequence continues at coordinate 14,180 of NW_022264901.1, forward strand.
GAATACACACAGGAGAGAAGCCTTTCCAATGCTCTCACTGTGAAAAGCGTTTTACCCAGTTAGGGAGCCTAAAAGATCACGAGAGAATACACACAGGGGAAAAACCTTTCCAATGCTCCCAGTGTGGAAAGCGTTTTACCCAGTTAGGGAACCTAAAAGATCATGAGAAAATACACACAGGACAGAAGCCTTTCCACTGCTCCCAGTGTGGAAAGAGTTTTACCTACTTAGCGCATCTGAAAAACCACGAGAAAGCACACACAGGAGAGAAGCCTCACCTCTGCTCTCAGTGTGGAAAGAGTTTTACCCAGTTAGGGGACCTGAATAGGCATGAGAGAACACACACAGGAGAAAAGCCTTTCCAATGTTCCCAGTGTGGAAAGAATTTCACACGGTTAGGGAACCTAAAAGAGCATGAGAGGACACACACACGGGAAAAGCCCTACCCATGCTCCCTGTGTGGAAAGAGTTTTACCCAAGTAGGGTATCTGAAAAAACATGAGACAACACACACAGGAGAGAAGCCTCACCTCTGCTCCCAGTGTGGAAAAAGTTTTACCCAGTTAGGGGACCTGAATAGGCATGCGAGGACACACACAGGAGAAAAACCTTTCAAATGTTCCCAGTGTGGAAAGAATTTTACCCGGTTAGAGAATCTAAAAGAGCATGAGAGGACACACACACTAGAAAAGCCTTTCCAATGTTCCCAGTGTGGAAAGAGTTTTACCCGATCAGGGAACCTAAAAGAGCATGAGAGGACACACACCCGGGAAAAGCCCTACCAATGCTCCCTGTGTGGAAAGAGTTTTACCCACTTTGGGTATCTGAAAAAACATGGGAGAACACACACACAGGAGAGAAGCCTCACCTCTGCTTCCTGACTGGAATGAGTTTAACTAAGTTAGGGGTCCTGAATAGGCATGACAGGACACACACAGGAGAGAAGCCTCACCTCTGCTTCCTGACTGGAAAGAGTTTAACTAAGTTAGGGGTCCTGAATAGGCATGACAGGACACACAGGAGAGGATAAGACTTTTCACTGCTCCCAGTTGGGAAAGAGATTTAACCGGTTAAGGCATCTGAATAATCATGAAAGAGGACATACCACTGCTCTCATTGTGCAAAGACATTTTCTCGATCAGGGGAAAACACACCAGATAACTTTTCTTGCCCAGAGAGAGATTTTTTTATTTGCAAGTAGACAAATAATGCTGGCGACTATATAAATATTTACACAAGAAAAGAAATGAAACATGGCGTTGATCCAAACTGAACTGACTCGAGAGGAAACACCAGAGAATTGAGGAGCTGTGTTCTGTTTGATGTTTTTGACTGAGAACGTGTGGTTTTGTTGATGTCACATGAAATCAAATTGTTTATATGGATGATTCTCCGTAAACCAGTTTTTAAACAGTTTCTGTAAATAATGGAGTTACAAAACCATGATGCATCTGTAAAAACCAACTGTCATTCTGAGGACTAAGTTTAGTAGTTACAAAACCAACTGTCATTCTGAGGACTAAGTTCAGTAGTTTACAAAACCATGATGCATCTGTAAAAACCAACTGTCATTCTGAGGACTAAGTTTAGTAGTTACAAAACCAACTGTCATTCTGAGGACTAAGTTTAGTAGTTACAAAACCAACTGTCATTCTGAGGACTAAGTTTAGTAGTTACAAAACCAACTGTCATTCTGAGGACTAAGTTTAGTAGTTGCAAAACCAACTGTCATTCTGAGGACTAAGTTCAGGCAAAGTGTCTTATTTTCAATACATTTTATTTTCGCCTGAATCGTCTTTTCGTCTGGATTAAATTCTTGGGTCATTTTATACTGTTTTACTTTAGAAAAAACAAACTTATTTAAAATAAAACCCAAAGTATGTTGCTGTAATTTGTCCATAAATCATAAAAAAATGGTATATTCGTTGAAGTTTACATTATACTATAATATTTATTATGTACAAACACAGTGTCTGTGGACATGTTGGGGGAAAAAAGTCTGATTTAATTTTAAACATGTTTATTTTCAGTGTTATTTAACTCAGACCTTTACATTACAAGAGCAATGTAAAAAAAAAATATATATATATATATATATTAGAAATGGATTAGTTTATAACTGTTATGGTAATTAGAACTTTGTGGAAATTGTGGTAAAATGCATAATATCTGATAAAAACTTTTTTTTTTTAAATATAATTATGAAATAGATAAGTACACATCCTAATCTCAGCGATCCAAGAGGACATTTCATGACAAATGACACTTGAGGAATGTTGTGGTAAAACATGACCTTATTCTAAGATAGAGACTTTGCTACTGTGGTGTTTTCATCTCGAGATATGATCATGTCCTGAATCAGATTGTTTTTTTAATCTCAGCGATCCAAGAGGACATTTCATGACAAATGACACTTGAGGAATGTTGTGGTAAAACATGACCTTATTCTAAGATAGAGACTTTGCTACTGTGGTGTTTTCATCTCGAGATATGATCATGTCCTGAATCAGATTGTTTTTTAAAGAAGGAAAATAGTTATTTTGTTTAGATTATGAGTGCTGATTATATACAAGTATAAAACCTCTTGTCTTTCATTGGATGATTTGGATATTGCTGAATGTAAATGATTATATAATTCAAAGGAAGTACAGTGCATTCAGGAAGTACAGTGCATTCAGGAAGTACAGTGCATTCAGGAAGTACTCAGGCCCTTTGAACTTTTTACCACATGTTGCTACGTTACAGCCTTATTCTAATATGGGTTTATTCTCCCCTCATCAATCTACACACAATGACAATGAATACTGAAATCAGACCTTCTTGTTGAGTATCTGATCATCTATTTGTATAGGAGTGGTTAAAACACGCTAATAATGGACCTCTGAGTACATCAACAAAAAGTTTGGAGAAAGAAAAAAAAAACGGGACCTGGAGTTTTCCCAGACTTATTATAGGCTTTAATTGCATCAAGAAGTTACTCTTCTGTAATGTTATCACATGAGTCTTTCTGTACAGCTCTTCTGTAATTTAATCCCATGAGTCTTTCTGTACAGCTCTTCTGTAATTTAATCACATGAGTCTTTCTGTACAGCTCTTCTGTAATGTTATCACATGAGTCTTTCTGTACAGCTCTTCTGTAATTTAATCCCATGAGTCTTTCTGTACAGCTCTTCTGTAATTTAATCCCATGAGTCTTTCTGTACAGCTCTTCTGTAATTTAATCACATGAGTCTTTCTGTACAGCTCTTCTGTAATTTAATCACATGAGTCTTTCTGTACAGCTCTTCTGTAATTTAATCCCATGAGTCTTTCTGTACAGCCCTTCTGTAATTTAATCCCATGAGTCTTTCTGTACAGCTCTTCTGTAATTTAATCACATGAGTCTTTCTGTACAGCTCTTCTGTAATTTAATCCCATGAGTCTTTCTGTACAGCTCTTCTGTAATTTAATCACATGAGTCTTTCTGTACAGCTCTTCTGTAATTTAATCACATGAGTCTTTCTGTACAGCTCTTCTGTAATTTAATCCCATGAGTCTTTCTGTACAGCTCTTCTGTAATTTAATCCCATGAGTCTTTCTGTACAGCTCTTCTGTAATTTAATCCCATGAGTCTTTCTGTACAGCTCTTCTGTAATTTAATCCCATGAGTCTTTCTGTACAGCTCTTCTGTAATTTAATCACATGAGTCTTTCTGTACAGCTCTTCTGTAATTTAATCCCATGAGTCTTTCTGTACAGCTCTTCTGTAATTTAATCCCATGAGTCTTTCTGTACAGCTCTTCTGTAATTTAATCCCATGAGTCTTTCTGTACAGCTCTTCTGTAATTTAATCACATGAGTCTTTCTGTACAGCTCTTCTGTAATTTAATCCCATGAGTCTTTCTGTACAGCTCTTCTGTAATTTAATCCCATGAGTCTTTCTGTACAGCTCTTCTGTAATTTAATCCCATGAGTCTTTCTGTACAGCTCTTCTGTAATTTAATCCCATGAGTCTTTCTGTACAGCTCTTCTGTAATTTAATCCCATGAGTCTTTCTGTACAGCTCTTCTGTAATTTAATCCCATGAGTCTTTCTGTACAGCTCTTCTGTAATTTAATCCCATGAGTCTTTCTGTACAGCTCTTCTGTAATTTAATCCCATGAGTCTTTCTGTACAGCTCTTCTGTAATTTAATCCCATGAGTCTTTCTGTACAGCTCTTCTGTAATTTAATCCCATGAGTCTTTCTGTACAGCTCTTCTGTAATTTAATCCCATGAGTCTTTCTGTACAGCTCTTCTGTAATTTAATCCCATGAGTCTTTCTGTACAGCTCTTCTGTAATTTAATCCCATGAGTCTTTCTGTACAGCTCTTCTGTAATTTAATCCCATGAGTCTTTCTGTACAGCTCTTCTGTAATTTAATCCCATGAGTCTTTCTGTACAGCTCTTCTGTAATTTAATCCCATGAGTCTTTCTGTACAGCTCTTCTGTAATTTAATCCCATGAGTCTTTCTGTACAGCTCTTCTGTAATTTAATCCCATGAGTCTTTCTGTACAGCTCTTCTGTAATTTAATCCCATGAGTCTTTCTGTACAGCTCTTCTGTAATTTAATCCCATGAGTCTTTCTGTACAGCTCTTCTGTAATTTAATCCCATGAGTCTTTCTGTACAGCTCTTCTGTAATTTAATCCCATGAGTCTTTCTGTACAGCTCTTCTGTAATTTAATCCCATGAGTCTTTCTGTACAGCTCTTCTGTAATTTAATCCCATGAGTCTTTCTGTACAGCTCTTCTGTAATTTAATCCCATGAGTCTTTCTGTACAGCTCTTCTGTAATTTAATCCCATGAGTCTTTCTGTACAGCTCTTCTGTAATTTAATCCCATGAGTCTTTCTGTACAGCTCTTCTGTAATTTAATCCCATGAGTCTTTCTGTACAGCTCTTCTGTAATTTAATCCCATGAGTCTTTCTGTACAGCTCTTCTGTAATTTAATCCCATGAGTCTTTCTGTACAGCTCTTCTGTAATTTAATCCCATGAGTCTTTCTGTACAGCTCTTCTGTAATTTAATCCCATGAGTCTTTCTGTACAGCTCTTCTGTAATTTAATCCCATGAGTCTTTCTGTACAGCTCTTCTGTAATTTAATCCCATGAGTCTTTCTGTACAGCTCTTCTGTAATTTAATCCCATGAGTCTTTCTGTACAGCTCTTCTGTAATTTAATCCCATGAGTCTTTCTGTACAGCTCTTCTGTAATTTAATCCCATGAGTCTTTCTGTACAGCTCTTCTGTAATTTAATCCCATGAGTCTTTCTGTACAGCTCTTCTGTAATTTAATCCCATGAGTCTTTCTGTACAGCTCTTCTGTAATTTAATCCCATGAGTCTTTCTGTACAGCTCTTCTGTAATTTAATCCCATGAGTCTTTCTGTACAGCTCTTCTGTAATTTAATCCCATGAGTCTTTCTGTACAGCTCTTCTGTAATTTAATCCCATGAGTCTTTCTGTACAGCTCTTCTGTAATTTAATCCACATGAGTCTTTCTGTACAGCTCTTCTGTAATTTAATCCCATGAGTCTTTCTGTACAGCTCTTCTGTAATTTAATCCCATGAGTCTTTCTGTACAGCTCTTCTGTAATTTAATCCCATGAGTCTTTCTGTACAGCTCTTCTGTAATTTAATCCCATGAGTCTTTCTGTACAGCTCTTCTGTAATTTAATCCCATGAGTCTTTCTGTACAGCTCTTCTGTAATTTAATCCCATGAGTCTTTCTGTACAGCTCTTCTGTAATTTAATCCCATGAGTCTTTCTGTACAGCTCTTCTGTAATTTAATCCCATGAGTCTTTCTGTACAGCTCTTCTGTAATTTAATCCCATGAGTCTTTCTGTACAGCTCTTCTGTAATTTAATCCCATGAGTCTTTCTGTACAGCTCTTCTGTAATTTAATCCCATGAGTCTTTCTGTACAGCTCTTCTGTAATTTAATCCCATGAGTCTTTCTGTACAGCTCTTCTGTAATTTAATCCCATGAGTCTTTCTGTACAGCTCTTCTGTAATTTAATCCCATGAGTCTTTCTGTACAGCTCTTCTGTAATTTAATCCCATGAGTCTTTCTGTACAGCTCTTCTGTAATTTAATCCCATGAGTCTTTCTGTACAGCTCTTCTGTAATTTAATCCCATGAGTCTTTCTGTACAGCTCTTCTGTAATTTAATCCCATGAGTCTTTCTGTACAGCTCTTCTGTAATTTAATCCCATGAGTCTTTCTGTACAGCTCTTCTGTAATTTAATCCCATGAGTCTTTCTGTACAGCTCTTCTGTAATTTAATCCCATGAGTCTTTCTGTACAGCTCTTCTGTAATTTAATCCCATGAGTCTTTCTGTACAGCTCTTCTGTAATTTAATCCCATGAGTCTTTCTGTACAGCTCTTCTGTAATTTAATCCCATGAGTCTTTCTGTACAGCTCTTCTGTAATTTAATCCCATGAGTCTTTCTGTACAGCTCTTCTGTAATTTAATCCCATGAGTCTTTCTGTACAGCTCTTCTGTAATTTAATCCCATGAGTCTTTCTGTACAGCTCTTCTGTAATTTAATCCCATGAGTCTTTCTGTACAGCTCTTCTGTAATTTAATCCCATGAGTCTTTCTGTACAGCTCTTCTGTAATTTAATCCCATGAGTCTTTCTGTACAGCTCTTAGTTTTACATTATTAATAGGGGGGAAAAAAATCCATACAATCAGCGTCGTGTTGGAGGAGTTGGAGGAGACTGAAATGAAAGCATCTGCTTAATGTACATTGCTTCCTCTTTCAGAATACCATTTGGCGAATCACAGGCTCCGTCATTTGTCTCAAGTTTCAGTAAATTATTTTTTGGTAGCATTTCTATGTTGAAGATTTTTTTATTTATAATTTGGTGCATTTTTCCCCCATCTACCGATCACTGCCCCAAATCATTTTATAATGAGAACTTCGAAAGCTCCCCTGGTCTTTGTAGCTGAATCTGTGCTTGAAATTCACTACTAGACTGAGGGACCTTACAGATGCTGTATGTATGGGGGACAGAGGAAGGGATTAGTCATTCAAATATCACATCAACCCCTATTATATCACAAGGAGTCCATGTAACTTATTATGTGATTTGTTAAGCCACTTTTTTATAGATTTTTTTATATTTACAAGTCAGTTACGAACAAATTCTTATTTACAATGACGGCCGACCCTGGCCAAACCAGATTAATGCAACATATTTTGGTCTGAATATCAATAAAATGTGGAACACCAATATGTAATATCGACTGGTACACCATTTAGGCGCGCTATTATATAGACCTATGTGTTTATTTTTGTTTGACTGAATTAATGTGAAATCGTGTCCTAAAATTACTTTTGCTGCGTTACCAACTCCGGTCAGCAGGGGGCGATGTGGAGACTATTTGCGTGACGTAGAAAATAGTGGACATGACGTCGCAAACCAACAACAACAAAGATGGAGGCACGTTACCTCGGGTAGGGAACTAACTATTTTGATAGTATTTAAAAAAAAATGTATTTACATTTGAGAACTCTTTATTTTATATATAGAAATAAACGTTTTGTTAAATATATAAGTAATCTTTTTGTTATATATAAACTTCTTGTTAAATATCTAGGTACCTAACGTTAAATTCAGTGTGCTAGCTGCCCATTGCTAATTCTGGTTGATAAGTCACAGCCAGCTAGCCTATTATCATTTACGACCGAGCGTCGAGGCACAGACAATATATTTGGTTGAGGCTAGCTAACTACACTTAGCTACTTACTAAAAGGAACAATATGATGGAGGAATTAGACGAGTCATTGAGTTAGCCACTGTAGTTAATTAGCTGTATGATGAAAAAATAACCTTACACCGACATTTCCAGACTCCAGAAAAGTGATTAACGAACGTCAGTTACCTCGTTTACATAAATCTAATCAATATCCGACTGGTCAACTGTGTTTTAGGTGACTGTAACGTTATTGTCGCCTAGTCTGTCTAGCGGTCAGCTAGCTATTCCAGCGCCGCCGACCAACCGGTCCCAGCCATGAGCTCTCTAAGCTACTTCACCCCGGCCCGAGAAGAAGAGCTGCTGTGGTCGGGAAACGCAGGCGCGGCCACCGGACCTCAACCCAGCACCCTCGGAGGAGAGGAGGCACGGCGCTTCTATCAAAGCCTCATAGAAGAAGGGGATGGAAAGGAGAGACGAGGAATGGAGCAGAGGGGGAGAGAGAACCGCAGGGGGAGAAGAGCAGGGCAGCACGTCCAGGTACCACAAACACAACAAATATAGCCTAGTAGCTACATCATCTATGATCATGACATGTATGATTTAAAAATAAAGTATTTCCTCAGTATATATACACAGTACCAGTACAAAAGTTGACACCTACTCATTCCAGGGTTTTTCTTAATTTGTACTATTTTCTACATTGTAGAATACTATGGAAGGCATCAACACTATGAAATAACACATATGGAGTCATGTAGTAACCAAAAAAGTGTTAAACAAATAAAAAAATATATTTGAGTTTCTTTAAAGTAGCCAGCCTTTGCCTCTGACAGCTTTGCACACTCCAGATGCACCAGTGAAGCATCTGCTGATTGGCCATCTGCTGATTGGCCAAAATGTAACTAAAGTACATGTATTCTTTCCCACAGGCTAGCAGGCAGCAGGCAAACACCACCAGTACTACCACAGAACTGGAGGGGCTAAGACTGCTGCGTTGTGCCCAGGAAGGAGACCTGTCTGGGGTGAGAGGCCTGCTGTCCCGGGGGGTGGATGTCAACTTCCAGGTAGGTAACAGAATCTGAACCTGCGTCTCCCACGGGGAGTAGGTAACATGAGGGATCTGAACCACGTTGGAGTAGGTAACAAGAGGGATCTGAACCACGGGGAGTAGGTAACAGGAGGGATCTGAACCTGGGTCTCCCACGGGGAGTAGGTAACAGGAGGGATCTGAACCATGGGGAGTAGGTAACAGGAGGCATCTGAACCACGGGGAGTAGGTAACAGGAGGGATCTGAACCACGGGGAGTAGGTAACAAGAGGGATCTGAACCACGGGGAGTAGGTTACAGGAGGGATCTGAACCACGGGGAGTAGGTAACAGGAGGGATCTGAACCACGGGGAGTAGGTAACAGGAGGGATCTGAACCACGGGGAGTAGGTAACAGGAGGGATCTGAACCACGGGGAGTAGGTAACAGGAGGGATCTGAACCTGGGTCTCCCACGGGGAGTAGGTAACAGGAGGTAACTGAACCACGGGGAGTAGGTAACAGGAGGGATCTGAACCACGGGGAGTAGGTAACAGGGGGGATCTGAACCACGGGGAGTAGGTAACAAGAGGGATCTGAACCACGGGGAGTAGGTAACAGGGGGGATCTGAACCACGGGGAGTAGGTAACAAGAGGGATCTGAACCACGGGGAGTAGGTAACAGGAGGGATCTGAACCTGGGTCTCCCACGGGGAGTAGGTAACAGGAGGGATCTGAACCACGGGGAGTAGGTAACAAGAGGGATCTGAACCACGGGGAGTAGGTTACAGGAGGGATCTGAACCACGGGGAGTAGGTAACAGGAGGGATCTGAACCACGGGGAGTAGGTAACAGGAGGGATCTGAACCACGGGGAGTAGGTAACAGGAGGGATCTGAACCACGGGGAGTAGGTAACAGGAGGGATCTGAACCACGGGGAGTAGGTAACAGGAGGGATCTGAACCACGGGGAGTAGGTAACAGGAGGGATCTGAACCTGGGTCTCCCACGGGGAGTAGGTAACAGGAGGTAACTGAACCACGGGGAGTAGGTAACAGGAGGGATCTGAACCACGGGGAGTAGGTAACAGGGGGGATCTGAACCACGGGGAGTGGGTAACAGGAGGGATCTGAACCACGGGGAGTAGGTAACAGGAGGGATCTGAACCTAGGTCTCCCACGGGGAGTAGGTAACAGGAGGGATCTGAACCACGGGGAGTAGGTAACAGGAGGGATCTGAACCTGGGTCTCCCACGGGGAGAAACCAAGTAGGAGAATGGATTACTAGACCGTGTTGGCGGAGTGAAAAGCGATTAGAGTTTTTATCACCGCGTTGCCTCCCGGACGTGAGCCAGGTGCCCCGTTCAAAGCCCACGGAGAAGATGGCTCAAAACAAAAAGTGACCCAGGCGATACATGTAGACTAATGAGTAGAGGATGCTGTGTTTTCACATGCTGAAGTGGGGCTTTTGATAAAAATGGTTTATTTGCCTGAAAGTGTAGTATTCTTACCTCAGGAAGTTGGTGACTCCTGAATCCGGGAGAACGGGCTTGTGGTAAAGGCTGGAGCGGAATCAGTGGGAATGTTAGAAAATACATCACACACACGGTTTCCATGGTTTCTCCTGAATCAGGGAGAACGGGCTTGTGGTAAAGGCTGGAGCGGAATCAGTGGGAATGTTAGAAAATAAATACATCACACACACGGTTTCCATGGTTTCTCCTGAATCAGGGAGAACGGGCTTGTGGTAAAGGCTGGAGCGGAATCAGTGGGAATGTTAGAAAATACATCACACACACGGTTTCCATGGTTTCCATGTGTTGGATGCCATTCCATTTGCTCCGTTCCCGGCAATTATTATGAGCCGTTTCTCTCCTCAGCAGCCTCCAAAAGGTCTTATATATATGTTAAGATTACTGTTCTATTTGAGCAGGGCGCACCTCCCTCACCGGTTTCACCCAGTCATGCTACAGGCCATAGCCCGGTTCAACCTGGGGCAGGTTAATCAGATCACCTCAGTGTCCTGACCATTAGACCATAGCCCCGGTTCATCCTGGGGCAGGTTAATCAAATCCCCTCAGTGTCCTGACAATAGCCCGGTTCAACCTGGGGCAGGTTAATCAAATCCCCTCAGTGTCCTGACCATAGCCCGGTTCAACCTGGGGCAGGTTAATCAGATCCCCTCAGTGTCCTGACCATAGCCTGGTTCAACCTGGGGTAGGTTAATCAGATCACCTCAGTGTCCTGACCATAGCCCGGTTCAACCTGGGGCAGGTTAACCAGATCACCTCAGTGTCCTGACCATAGCCCGGTTCAACCTGGGGCAGGTTAATCAGATCACCTCAGTGTCCTGACCATTAGACCATAGCCCCGGTTCAACCTGGGGCAGTTTAATCAGATCTCCTCAGTGTCCTGACCATTAGACCATAGCCCCGGTTCAACCTGGGGCAGGTTAATCAGATCACCTCAGTGTCCTGACCATTAGACCATAGCCCCGGTTCAACCTGGGGCAGTTTAATCAGATCCCCTCAGTGTCCTGACCATTAGACCATAGCCCCGGTTCAACCTGGGGCAGGTTAATCAGATCACCTCAGTGTCCTGACCATTAGACCATAGCCCCGGTTCAACCTGGGGCAGTTTAATCAGATCACCTCAGTGTCCTGACCATTAAACCATAGCCCCGGTTCAACCTGGGGCAGTTTAATCAGATCACCTCAGTGTCCTGACCATAGCCCCGGTTCAACCTGGGGCAGTTTAATCAGATCACCTCAGTGTCCTGACCATTAGACCATAGCCCCGGTTCAACCTGGGGCAGTTTAATCAGATCACCTCAGTGTCCTGACCATTAGACCATAGCCCCGGTTCAACCTGGGGCAGTTTAATCAGATCACCTCAGTGTCCTGACCATTAGACCATAGCCCCGGTTCAACCTGGGGCAGTTTAATCAGATCACCTCAGTGTCCTGACCATTAGACCATAGCCACGGTTCAACCTGGGGCAGTTTAATCAGATCACCTCAGTGTCCTGACCATTAGACCATAGCCCCGGTTCAACCTGGGGCAGTTTAATCAGATCACCTCAGTGTCCTGACCATTAGACCATAGCCCCGGTTCAACCTGGGGCAGTTTAATCAGATCACCTCAGTGTCCTGACCATTAGACCATAGCCCCGGTTCAACCTGGGGCAGTTTAATCAGATCACCTCAGTGTCCTGACCATTAGACCATAGCCCCGGTTCAACCTGGGGCAGTTTAATCAGATCACCTCAGTGTCCTGACCATTAGACCATAGCCCCGGTTCAACCTGGGGCAGTTTAATCAAATCACCTCAGTGTCCTGACCATTAGACCATAGCCCCGGTTCAACCTGGGGCAGGTTAATCAGATCACCTCAGTGTCCTGACCATTAGACCATAGCCCCGGTTCAACCTGGGGCAGTTTAATCAGATCACCTCAGTGTTCTCACCATTTGAACAAGAGGAATTCCCCCTCTTTGACCTGTTACCCTGATTACTTTTGAAGTCCCAGGCAGAACTACCTCATCAGGAGGAGCCAAACTCACTACATCAGGTTGCCAGTAGGTCAAGTACTCAATTCACGACTTGTATTCAATTGGAATAATAATCAAATACATGGTTCTAAATGCATCTATTTCACAGGTTCGATTTAAAAAGCACCATGACAACCAACCTCCTTCCCGTTTCACTCGAACCAACCTCCTTCCTGTTTCCCCCAAACAACCTCCTTCCCGTTGCACTTGAACGAACCTCCTTCCCGTTGCCCCCAACGAACCTCCTTCCCGTTGCCCCCAACGAACCTCCTTCCTGTTGCCCCCAACCAACCTCCTTCCCGTTGCGCTCGAACCAACCTCCTTCCTGTTTCCCTCGAACCAACCTCCTTCCTGTTTCCCTCGAACCAACCTCCTTCCTGTTTCCCTCGAACCAACCTCCTTCCTGTTTCCCTCGAACCAACCTCCTTCCCGTTTCCCTCGAACCAACCTCCTTCCTGTTTCCCTCGAACCAACCTCCTTCCCGTTGCGCTCGAACCAACCTCCTTCCTGTTTCCCTCGAACCAACCTCCTTCCTGTTTCCCTCGAACCAACCTCCTTCCTGTTTCCCTCGAACCAACCTCCTTCCTGTTTCCCTCGAACCAACCTCCTTCCCGTTTCCCTCGAACCAACCTCCTTCCTGTTTTCCCTTCCTGTTGCCCCCAAACCAACCTCCTTCCTGTTTCCCTCGAACCAACCTCCTTCCTGTTTCCCTCGAACCAACCTCCTTCCTGTTTCCCTCGAACCAACCTCCTTCCTGTTTCCCTCGAACCAACCTCCTTCCCGTTTCCCTCGAACCAACCTCCTTCCTGTTTTCCCTTCCTGTTGCCCCCAAACCAACCTCCTTCCTGTTTCCCTCGAACCAACCTCCTTCCTGTTTCCCTCGAACCAACCTCCTTCCTGTTTCCCTCGAACCAACCTCCTTCCTGTTTCCCTCGAACCAACCTCCTTCCTGTTTCCCTCGAACCAACCTCCTTCCTGTTTCCCTCGAACCAACCTCCTTCCCGTTTCCCTCGAACCGACCTCCTTCCTGTTTCCCTCGAACCGACCTCCTTCCTGTTTCCCTCGAAACGACCTCCTTCCTGTTTCCCTCGAACCAACCTCCTTCCTGTTTCCCTCGAACCAACCTCCTTCCCGTTTCCCTCGAACCGACCTCCTTCCCGTTGCGCTAGTCTTTAACACCAGTTGTCTTTCTCTTACTAACACTGACTGAGCTGAAAGCTGCTTTACTGAGGAGTGTCTGCTACATGACCAAGATGTTCTCTACACATCCTTCTTAATGTCTTTCTCTCCATCTCCTCTTTCTCTCCCTGTCTCTCTCCCCCCTTCTCTCTCTCTCCATCTCCTCCCTCTCTCTCCATCTCCTCCCTCTCTCTCTCTCTCCATCTCCTCCCTCTCTCTCTCTCTCCATCTCCTCCCTCTCCCTGACTCTCTCCCCCCCTCTCTCTCTCCATCTCCTCCCTCTCTCGCTCTCCATCTCCTCCCTCTCCCTGACTCTCTCCCCCCTCTCTCTCTCTCTCTCCATCTCTCTCTCCATCTCTCTCTCCATCTCTCTCTTTCTCTCTCTCTCTCTCTCTCTCCAGGACAGCTGGTGGTGGACAGGTGTGATGTGTGCAGCTGCGGCAGGGCAGCGAGGTGTCGTTAGGCTCCTCCTCCAGCAGGGGGCGGCGTGGGTGGGCGTGGTCGACACGCAGGGCCGGGACGCCAGGGAGCTGGCTAGGATGGCGGGGCATAGCGGGGTCCTAGAGGAACTGGACCACTACGGGTCTCCGCAGGACTGTGACCGGCCTGGGAGACAGAGGGGTCAACACAACCATTACAGGAGAGAGACGCAGGACCACAGGTTAGTGACTGACTGACTGACTGACTACAGGTTAGTGACTGACTGACTGACTGACTACATGTTAGTGACTGACTGACTGACTACATGTTAGTGACTGACTGACTGACTACAGGTTAGTGACTGACTGACTGACTACAGGTTACTGACTGACTGACTGACTACAGGTTACTTACTGACTGACTGACTACAGGTTACTGACTGACTGACTGACTACAGGTTAGTGACTGACTGACTGACTACAGGTTAGTGACTGACTGTCTGACTACAGGTTACTGACTGACTGACTGACTACAGGTTACTTACTGACTGACTGACTGACTACAGGTTACTGACTGACTGACTGACTACAGGTTAGTGACTGACTGACTGACTACAGGTTAGTGACTGACTGACTGACTACAGGTTAGTGACTGACTGACTGACTACAGGTTACTGACTGACTGACTGACTGACCACAGGTTAGTGACTGACTGACTGACTACAGGTTAGTGACTGACTGACTGACTACAGGTTAGTGACTGACTGACTGACTACAGGTTAGTGACTGACTGACTTGACTACAGGTTAGTGACTGACTGACTGACTACAGGTTAGTGACTGACTGACTTGACTACAGGTTAGTGACTGACTGACTTGACTACAGGTTAGTGACTGACTGACTTGACTACAGGTTAGTGACTGACTGACTTGACTACAGGTTAGTGACTGACTGACTTGACTACAGGTTAGTGACTGACTGACTACAGGTTAGTGACTGACTGACTGACTACAGGTTAGTGACTGACTGACTGGCTACAGGTTAGTGACTGACTGACTGAGGTTAGTGAACACAGACAGCCAGGGACCAAGGAACGGTACTGTCATGTGGTCGACCAGACTGACTGACCACAGGTTAGGTTAGGGACCAGGGACGGTACTGTCACCAGACTAGACTGATGCAGTCACTTCATGTTAATGATCTAATCCACCTGGAAGACCAGGTGAATATAGACAATCCCTGACCTGATCAGGTGGTCAGGTGTGGTAAATATAGACAATCCCTGACCTGATTATGTGGTCCGGTGTGCGGCTCTCCTACCCCTGTTCTAGTGTAGAAATAAGACCTGTGATTGAAGGTTTGTTGTCAAGGAGATACTCATTTTTCTCCTCCCTTGTTGCTTCTCTCCCTCTGCCCCCCCCCCCCCCCCCCCCCCAGTTCTCCCCAGTGGTAGCAGCAGTCCAGACTCATCAGAACCAGTCCACCCAGAATCAGACCCAGTGGTGTCCAGTCTGCAGTGTCCACTACTCCTCTCCCCCAGAGACACACCTCTCCTCCACCCTCCACCTGTTCTCTCTCTCCCGCCCTGCGCCCCCTCCCCACTACTGCCTCCCCCCCTCCACCCCCGCCTACCAGATGATGCTGCGCTCCGGATGGACCCCTGGAGGGGGGCTGGGGCCCGAAGGGGAGGGTCACAAACAGCCGGTCCGGACCGTCCTGAAGAGGGACAGTAGAGGCCTGGGGTACGGACCCACACCCCGACCCAAGGTCACACACTTCCAACCGAAAGACCCGCAGGCAGTCAGACGGACGGGGAAGGAGGGTCGGAGGGGGAGGAGGGGGATGAAGGAGGAGAGCAGGAGGGAGGAGAAGGACAGGAACTGGGAGAGAGACTTCCGCTCTTCCTTTAACACCTTTGACCCCTGACCTCTAAATGCTGACCCAGGGACACCTGTTGTAGTCAGTTTCTCTCTAGTGTACTCTCTCTCTCTCTCTCTCTCTCTCTCTAGTGTACACTCTATGTTCTCTCTCTCTCTCTCTCTCTAGTGTACACTCTATGTTCTCTCTCTCTCTCTCTCTCTCTCTAGTGTACACTCTGTTCTCTCTCTCTCTCTCTCTAGTGTACACTCTGTTCTCTCTCTCTCTCTAGTGTACACTCTGTTCTCTCTCTCTCTCTAGTGTACACTCTATGTTCTCTCTCTCTCTCTCTCTCTCTAGTGTACACTCTATGTTCTCTCTCTCTCTCTCTCTCTCTCTCTAGTGTACACTCTATGTTCTCTCTCTCTCTCTCTCTCTAGTGTACAATCTATGTTCTCTCTCTCTCTAGTGTACACTCTATGTTCTCTCTCTCTAGTGTACAATCTATGTTCTCTCTCTCTCTAGTGTACAATCTATGTTCTCTCTCTCTCTCTCTAGTGTACAATCTATGTTCTCTCTCTAGTGTACACTCTATGTGCTCTCTCTAGCTCTCTAGTGTACTCTCTCTCTCTCCCTCTCTCTCTCTAGTGTACACTCTATGTGCTCTCTCTAGCTCTCTAGTGTACACTCTCTCTCTCGTGTACACTCTATGTTCTCTCTCTCTCTCTCTCTCTCTCTCTCTCTAGTGTACACTATGTGCTCTCTCTAGCTCTCTAGTGTACACTCTCTCTCTCTCTCTCTCTAGTGTACTCTCTCTCTCTAGTGTACACTCTCTCTCTCTAGTGTACACTCTCTCTCTCTAGTGTACACTCTCTCTCTAGTGTACACTCTCTCTCTAGTGTACACTCTGCTCTCTCTCTCTCTAGTGTACACTCTCTCTCTCTAGTGTACACTCTATGTGCTCTCTCTCTCTCTCTCTCAAAGGGTCTGAATACTTATGTAAATAAGGTATTTCATTAAAATTTGTAATAAATTTGCAAGAATTTCTAAAAACCTGTTTTTGCGTTGTCATTATGGGGTATCGTGATGTCATTATGGGGTATTGTGATGTCATTATGGGGTATTTGCTTCGCTCTACCTGCTGTTCCACAGGGCACATTTATGGCTTGATAATGAACTGTTACTCTACTGAGGATCTCCACTGGGGCTTGATGATGAACTGTTACTCTACTGAGGAGAAACACTGGGGCTTGATAATGAACTGTTACTCTACTGAGGATCTCCACTGGGGCTTGATAATGAACTGTTACTCTACTGAGGATCTCCACTGGGGCTTGATAATGAACTGTTACTCTACTGAGGAGAAACACTGGGGCTTGATGATGAACTGTTACTCTACTGAGGAGAAACACTGGGGCTTGGTAATGAAGTGTTACTCTACTGAGGAGAAACACTGGGGCTTGATAATGAACTGTTACTCTACTGAGGAGAAACACTGGGGCTTGGTAATGAAGTGTTACTCTACTGAGTTACACTGGGGCTTGATAATGAACTGTTACTCTACTGAGGATCTCCACTGGGGCTTGATAATGAACTGTTACTCTACTGAGGAGAAACACTGGGGCTTGGTAATGAACTGTTACTCTACTGAGGAGAAACACTGGGGCTTGATAATGAACTGTTACTCTACTGAGAAGAAACACTGGGGCTTTATAATGAACTGTTACTCTACTGAGGAGAAACACTGGGAAGTAGTACTTCATTTTCAAGAGACAGGACGGACAGCTGATCGTCCTCGCAGTGGCAGACCACATGTAACAACACCTGCACAGGATCGGTACATCCGAACATCACACCTGCAGGACAGTTACAAGATGGCAACAACAACTGCCCGAGTTACACCAGGAACGCACAATCCCTCCATCAGTGCTCAGACTCTCCGCAATAGGCTGAGAGGCTGGACTGAGGGCTTGTAGGGCTGTTGTAAGGCAGGTCCTAACCAGACCTCACCGGCAACAACGTCGGGCACAAAAGCACCGTCGCTGGAACAGACAGGACTGGCAAAAAGTGCTCTTCACTGACGAGGAGCAGTTTTGTCTCACCAGGAGTGATGGTCGGATTTGCGTTTATCGTTGAAGGAATGAGCGTTACACCGAGGCCTGTACTCTGGAGCAGGATCGATTTGGAGGTGGAGGGTCCGTCATGGTCTGGGGCGGTGTGTCACAGCATCGTCAGACTGAGCTTGTTGTCATTGCAGGCAATCTCAACGCTGTGCGTTACAGGGAAGACATCCTCCTCCCTCATGTGGTACCCTTCCTGCAGGCTCATCCTGACATGACCCTCCAGCATGACAATGCCACCAGCCATACTGCTCGTTCTGTGAGTGATTTCCTGCAACACAGGAATGTCAGTGTTCTGCCATGGCCAGCAAAGAGCCCGGATCTCAATCCCATTGAGCACGTCTGGGACCTGTTGGATCGGAGGGTCATTTAATTAGCTTGTGTTCTTTTCTCATCAAGGAGGGCGTTCTATGTGCAGTATGTTGTTGGGGTCTGTAACCATGGTTACCAGTAACGGTTTCTTCCCATTCAACAGACAGTTCAGTAATAGATCCATGTCATTTCAGTTTTATCTGTCTGTCTGCCTGCCTGTCTGTCCCTCTGTCTGTCTGTCCCTCTGCCCCCCTGTCTGTCTGCCCATCTGTCCCTCTGTCTGCCTGCCTCCCTATCTGCCCGTCCGTCTGTCTGCTTTGGTATATTTGATTGTGTATAAAAGTGGATTCTACTGATTGTATTTTCCTTCCTTTTTAGACCACATAGACAACTGTTAAAATGGTAGGTAACTCTCTCTCTCTCTCTCTTCTCTCTCTCTCTGTCTCTCTCTCTCTCTCTCTCTCTGTCTCTCTCTCTGTCTCTCTCTCTCTGTCTCTCTCTCTCTCTGTCTCTCTCTCTCTCTCTCTCTCTCTCTCTCTCTCTCTCTGTCTCTGTCTCTGTCTCTGTCTCTCTCTCTCTCTCTCTCTCTCTGTTCTCTCTCTCTCTCTCTCTCTCTCTCTCTCTCTCTGTCTCTCTCTGTCTCTCTCTGTCTCTGTCTCTCTGTCTCTCTCTGTCTCTCTCTGTCTCTCTCTGTCTCTCTCTCTCTCTCTCTCTCTCTCTCTCCTCTCTCTTCTCTCTCTCTCTCTCTCTCTCTCTCTCTCTGTGTGTATGGTGACTTAAAGAAAAGTAAAGTTAATGCCTCAACATGCCTAATTTATCTGAACTCTCTGAATTTCTGTCGGTGTCCATTTTGAAAGTGCTGAACGAATAGGCCTACTTAGTCACGGCTCATGTGCTTGCACTTGCTTATACTTAATGATATAAGAACAGATATTATGAGTTTACTGAACCTAAATGTAATGTTTGTCTATGGTTCAAAAGTCTAAACTCGTTGTTATTGAAGGAGAATGCGGTTCTAGTTGAGTTACACAAATCCACATGGAGTCAGTAGAAGCCATATTTATTTTAGCAAGTCAGCCATAACAGCTATGTTATTTTTTTTAAAGGCAGTAAATGAGGCTGAATGAACTGTGTAGCTGCCAGACAAGGTTCAGCTGATAACACCACACAGCCAGGCACAGAACACCACACAGCCAGGCACAGAACACCACACAGCCAGGCACAGAACACCACACAGCCAGGCACAGAACACCACACAGCCAGGCACAGAACACCACACAGCCAGGCACAGAACACCACACAGCCAGGCACAGAACACCACACAGCCAGGCACAGAACACCACACAGCCAGGCACAGAACACAGCCAGGCACAGAACACCACACAGCCAGGCACCGAACACCACACAGCCAGGCACAGAACACAGCCAGGCACAGAACACCACACAGCCAGGCACAGAACACCACACAGCCAGGCACCGAACACCACACAGCAAGGCACAGAACACCACACAGCCAGGCACCGAACACCACACAGCCAGGCACAGAACACAGCCAGGCACAGAACACCACACAGCCAGGCACAGAACACCACACAGCCAGGCACCGAACACCACACAGCAAGGCACAGAACACCACACAGGGATGACAAACAATAGTGAAAAAAAACCATTGCCAAACAAATCTTTCGCAACAATGGTTAGGGTGTAATTTAATTGTGCAGCATAACAATATACCTACAAAATTATTTCTGGTCTAAGGATAGATCTGTAGAGTTCTGTGTCACTTATTCTGATCCTGTCGGAAAGAGTCAGATGAAGAAACACACAACCTCAGACTAGTTCTTACCTCAACTACTTCCTACAGCCTCAGACTAGTTCTTACCTCAACGACTTCCTACAACCTCAGACTAGTTCTTACCTCAACTACTTCCTACAACCTCAGACTAGTTCTTACCTCAACTACTTCCTACAACCTCAGACTAGTTCTTACCTCAACTACTTCCTACAACCTCAGACTAGTTCTTACCTCAACTACTTCCTACAACCTCAGACTAGTTCTTACCTCAACTACTTCCTACAACCTCAGACTAGTTCTTACCTCAACTACTTCCTACAACCTCAGACTAGTTCTTACCTCAACTACTTCCTACAGCCTCAGACTAGTTCTTACCTCAACGACTTCCTACAACCTCAGACTAGTTCTTACCTCAACTACTTCCTACAACCTCAGACTAGTTCTTACCTCAACTACTTCCTACAACCTCAGACTAGTTCTTACCTCAACTACTTCCTACAGCCTCAGACTAGTTCTTACCTCAACGACTTCCTACAACCTCAGACTAGTTCTTACCTCAACTACTTCCTACAGCCTCAGACTAGTTCTTACCTCAACTACTTCCTACAGCCTCAGACTAGTTCTTACCTCAACTACTTCCTACAGCCTCAGACTACTTTGTCTAACCGGTACCCCCTGCACATTGATTCTGTACCGGTACACCCTGCACATTGATTCTGTACCGGTACCCCTGCACATTGACTCTGTACCGGTGCCCCCTGCACATTGACCCTGTACCAGGAAACCCCCTGCAATCTGACTCTGTACCGGTACCCCCCTGCACATTGACTCTATACCGGTGCGCCCCTGCACATTGACCCTGTACCAGGAAACCCCCTGCAAACTGACTCTGTACCGGTACCCCCTGCACGTTGACCCTGTACTGATACCCCCTGCACACTGACTCTGTACCGGTACCCCCCTGCACATTGACTCTATACCGGTGCGCCCCTGTATATAGTCTCGCTATTGTTATTTTACTGCTGCTCTTTAAATACGTTTTACTTTAGTTCTTATTCGTATTAAAAATATATATATATATTTCTTCTCTATTTTATTTTATATTAAACTGCATTGTTGGTTAGGGCCTTATAAGTAGGCATTTCAATATAAGGTCTACACCTGTTGTATTCAGCATTTCAATATAAGGTCTACACCTGTTGTATTCAGCATTTCACTGTTAGGTCTACACCTATTGTATTCAGCATTTCAATATAAGGTCTACACCTGTTGTATTCAGCATTTCAATATAAGGTCTACACCTGTTGTATTCAGCATTTCACTGTTAGGTCTACACCTATTGTATTCAGCATTTCAATATAAGGTCTACACCTGTTGTATTCAGCATTTCACTGTTAGGTCTACACCTGTTGTATTCAGCATTTCAATATAAGGTCTACACCTGTTGTATTCAGCATTTCACTGTTAGGTCTACACCTGTTGTATTCAGCATTTCAATATAAGGTCTACACCTGTTGTATTCAGCATTTCACTGTTAGGTCTACACCTGTTGTATTCAGCATTTCACTGTTAGGTCTACACCTGTTGTATTCAGCATTTCAATATAAGGTCTACACCTGTTGTATTCAGCATTTCAATATAAGGTCTACACCTGTTGTATTCAGCATTTCACTGTTAGGTCTACACCTATTGTATTCAGCATTTCAATATAAGGTCTACACCTGTTGTATTCAGCATTTCACTGTTAGGTCTACACCTGTTGTATTCAGCATTTCAATATAAGGTCTACACCTGTTGTATTCAGCATTTCACTGTTAGGTCTACACCTGTTGTATTCAGCATTTCAATATAAGGTCTACACCTGTTGTATTCAGCATTTCACTGTTAGGTCTACACCTGTTGTATTCAGCATTTCACTGTTAGGTCTACACCTGTTGTATTCAGCATTTCAATATAAGGTCTACACCTGTTGTATTCAGCATTTCAATATAAGGTCTACACCTGTTGTATTCGGCGCATGTGACTAATACAATGTGTATTTAATTTGACAGAAATCACATTTGTTAAAACATCTATTAAAGCCTGAAAAGCTAAACATGACACATACACTAATGACTTTTGACCTTAACTTGCAGAAGATCTGAGATCGCTGTGTGTTGTTCGTTCGAAGTCCACAAAGCCATCGTGCAGGTTTTGTGAGCACGCCCCCATCTACTTTAGCGGGTGTTATCTGCATTCGCTATGAACGCCAGACTTTTTAGTGGCTCTCTACGAGCAGACAAATACACAGGGAAAAAAATTATAGCTTGTGGATTGGAAAATTGGGATGTTTATGATAGGAGGGTTTGCCATGGCAGAGCCAGAGGAACACTTTTTACACATGTCACTTTGGCTACATCGATTTCTAGCAATCAAAGTTCTCTCATCTCTCTGTAGATCATTCACCATCAGCTCTCCCTACTCACCTCTCACACAATCTCCCTTCTCTCTCCCTCTGCTCACCTCTCTCTCTCTCTCTCTGCTCACCTCTCTCTCTCTCATCTCTCCGTAGATCATTCACCATGGATCCTACTGATTGTATTTTCCTTCCTTTTTAGACCACATAGGCCTAATAAAACTGTTAAAATGGTAGCTCTCTCTCTCTCTCTCTCTCTCTCTCTCTCTCTCTCTCTCTCTCTCTCTCTCTCTCTGTCTCTCTCTCTCATGAATCAGCACTCTGCTGAGCGGAATGAAGAAGCAGGCAGATAAAGACCAGGCCATCAAACACACACATATACATACAGTATTCACACCCCTTGACTTATTCCACATTATGTGCTCAAAACGGTCTAATTTACATAAGTATTCACACCCTTGAATCAAAACATGTTAGAATCACCATTGGCAATGATTCCAGCTGTGAGTCTTTCTGGGTAAGTCTCTAAGAGCTTTGCACACCTGGATTGTACAATATTTTCCCCCATTATTCTTTTTTTGAAATTCTTCAAGCTCTGTCAAATTTGTTGTAGATCAGCCATTTTCAAGTCTTGCCATATATTTTCAAGCTGATTTAAATCAAAACGGTGACTCACTCAGCCACTCAGGACCATTCAATGTCTTCTTGGTAAGCAACTCCAGTGTATATTTGGCCTTCTGTTTTAGGTTATTGTCCTGCTGAAAGGTGAATTTGTCTGATGGAAAGCAAACTGGACCAGGTTTTTGTCTAGGATTTTGCCTGTGCTTAATTCTATTCCAATTATTTTTATCCTTAAAAAAGTCCCTAGTCCTTGCCGATGAAGCATACCCATAACATGATGCAGCCACCACCATGCTTGAACATGTGAGAGTGGTACTCAGTGCTGTGATGTGTTGGATTTACCCCAAACATAAGGTTTTCACGACATAAAGTACATTTCTTTGCCATATTTTTTGCATTACTACTTTAGTGCCTTGTTGCAAACAAAATGTATATTGTGGAATATTTGTATTCTGTACAGGCTTCCTTCCTTTCACTCTGTCATGTATGTTAGTATTGTGATGTAACTACAATGTTGTTGATCCATCCTCAGTTTTGTCCTATCACAGCCATTAAACTCTGGAGTCATTTTAAAGTCACCATTGGCCTCATGGTGAAATCCCTGAGCAGTTTCCTTCCTCTCCGGCAACTGAGTTAGGAAGGACCCCTATGTCTTTGTAGTGACTGGGTGTATTGATACACCATCAACAGTGTAATTAATAACTTCACCATGTTCAAAGGGATATTCAATGTCTGCTTTTTTTGTACCACAGGTTCCCTTCTTTGCTTTAGAAAACCTCTGTCTTTGTGGTTGAATCTGTGTTTGAAATTCACTGCTCGACTGAGAGACCTTACAGATAATTGTATGCGTGGATTACAGAGATGAGGCTGTCATTCAACAATCATGCTAAACACAGTTATTGCTCACAGAGTCATGCAACTTATTATGTTATTAAGCAAAATCTTTACTCCTGAACTTATTTAGGCTTGCCATAACAAAGGGATTGAATACTTATTGACTCTTGAGACATTTCAGCTTTTAATTTTTTTAAATTATTTTGTAAAAGTCTAAAAAAAACATAATTCCACGTTTGACACACTTCACTTTGTGTGAAGGTCAATGACACTAAATCTCAATACATTTTAATTTCAGACTGTAACTGTAACGGCAAAGGAGATGCCAGTAAGACAGTAACAGCAACAAAATGCGGAAAAATTAAATATAATATAATACTTAACAGTATATATATAATATAATACTCCACTTAACAGACGCTTTGATTTTTAAAAGGCTATAACCTGTTTGGAGTCACTAGTTGTAGTCAGTAGTTGTGTGGTCAGTAGTTGTGTGGTCAGTAGTTGTGTGGCCAGTAGTTGTGGTCAGTAGTTGTGGCCAGTAGTTGTGTGGTCAGTAGTTGTGGCAGTAGTTGTGTAGTTGTGGTCAGTAGTTGTGTAGTTGTGGTCAGTAGTTGTGTAGTTGTGGTCAGTAGTTGTGGCCAGTAGTTGTGGTCAGTAGTTGTGGCCAGTAGTTGTGTAGTTGTGGTCAGTAGTTGTGTAGTTGTGGTCAGTATTTGTGGTCTGTAGTTGTGGTCTGTAGTTGTGGCCAGTAGTTGTGTGGCCAGTAGTTGTGGTCAGTAGTTGTGGTCAGTAGTTGTGGTCTGTAGTTGTGTGGTCAGTAGTTGTGGTCAGTAGTTGTGGTTAAGAGTTGTGGGGTCAGTAGTTGTGTGGTCAGTGGTTGTGTGGTCAGTAGTTTTGTGGTCTGTAATTGTGTGGTCAGTAGTTGTGTGGTCCGTAGATGTGGTCAGTAGTTGTGTGCTCTGTAATTGTGTGGTCAGTAGTTGTGGTTAAAAGTTGTGTGGTTGTGGTCAGTAGATGTGTGGTCAGTAAATGTGTGGTCAGTAGTTGTGGCCTGTGGTTGTGTGGTCATTAGCTGTGGTCAGTAGGTGTGGTCAGTAGTGTGGTTGTAGTCAGTAGGTGTGGTCAGTAGGTGTGGTCAGTAGGTGTGGTCAGTAGTTGTTGCCAGTGGTTGTGCAGTCAGTAGTTGTGTGGTTGTAGTCAGTAGTTGTGTGATAAGTAGTTGTTGTCGTCAGGGGAATCTGGTCCTAGATCAGTGGTTAGGTTAGGATCTAATGGTTCAGGTTAGGAATGGGGGCTATGGGATCTGGTCCTAGATCAAATCAAATCACATTGTATTTGTCACATACACATGGTTAGCAGATGTTAATGCGAGTGTAGTGAAATGCTTGTTCTTCTAGTTCCGACAATGCAGTAATATCTATCAAGTAATCTAACCTAACAATTCCACAATTACTACTTTATACACACAAGTGTAAAGGGATAAAGAATATGTACATAAAGATATATGAATGAGTGATGGTACAGAACGGCATAGGCAAGATGCAGTAGATGGTATCGAGTACAGTATATACATATGAGATGAGTAATGTAGGGTATGTAAACATCATATAAAGTTGCATTGTTTAAAGTGGCAGCAGCCACGTAATGTTAGTGGTGGCTGTTTAACAGTCTGATGGCCTTGAGATTGACCTTGACTGGTTAGGTTAGTATCTAAGAATGTGGGCTATGGGATCTGGTCCTAGATCAGTGGTTAGGTTAGTATCTAATGGTTCAGGTTAGGAATGGGGGCTATGGGATCTGGTCCTAGATCAGTGGTTAGGTTAGTATCTAATGGTTCAGGTTAGGAATGGGGGCTATGGGATCTGGTCCTAGATCAGTGGTTAGGTTAGTATCTAACGGTTCAGGTTAGGACTGGGGCAGGGGAATCTGGTCCTAGATCAGTGGTTAGGTTAGTATCTAACGGTTCAGGTTAGGACTGGGGCTATGGGATCTGGTCCTAGATCAGTGGTTAGGTTAGGATCTAATGGTTCAGGTTAGGAATGGGGGCTATGGGATCTGGTCTTAGATCAGTGGTTAGGTTAGTATCTAATGGTTCAGGTTAGGAACGGGGCAGGGGCAGGGGAATCTGGTCCTAGATCAGTGGTTAGGTTAGTATCTAATGATTCAGGTTAGGAATGGGGGCTATGGGATCTGGTCCTAGATCTGGCCTGGGGAGGGTTTTGTAACAGGAGTTATCAGATGAGATTGTAGCTGACCTGACAGGAAGTCCAAAGACCACCCCAACTCAACACACACACACACACACACACACACACACACACACACACACACACACACACACACACACACACACACACACAACACACACACAGACACACAACACACACACACAACACAGAACACACACACAACACACGCACACACAACACACACACGCCCACACACACACATACAGCTGAACCAGCAGTTTCGAACCAGCTAGTTGAAAATCATGGATACAATATTAAACCTAGTCTTGGACTGAAACACACTTTCAATGGACATTACCCATAATGCAAGTTGAGTCCAGGGCCCGAATTCACAAATCGTCTGATAGTTGGAGACATCCAGTGTTATTTAATTTAATATGTTTATTTGAATAGGGACAAGATAAAATCAAATCAAATCAAAGTTTATTTGTCACGTGCGCCGAATACAACAGGTGTAGTAGACCTTTCAACAGTGCAATGCTGAATACAACAGGTGTAGTAGACCTTACAGTGAAATGCTGACTACAACAGGTGTAGTAGACCTCACAGTGAAATGCTGAATACAACAGGTGTAGTAGACCTCACAGTGAAATGCTGAATACAACAGGTGTAGTAGACCTCACAGTGAAATGCTGAATACAACAGGTGTAGTAGACCTCACTGTGAAATGCTGAATACAACAGGTGTAGTAGACCTTACAGTGAAATGCTGAATATAACAGGTGTAGTAGACCTCACAGTGAAATGCTGAATACAACAGGTGTAGTAGACCTCACAGTGAAATGCTGAATACAACAGGTGTAGTAGACCTTTCAACAGTGAAATGCTGAATACAACAGGTGTAGTAGACCTCACAGTGAAATGCTGAATACAACAGGTGTAGTAGACCTCACAGTGAAATGCTGAATACAACAGGTGTAGTAGACCTCACTGTGAAATGCTGAATACAACAGGTGTAGTAGACCTCACAGTGAAATGCTGACTACAACAGGTGTAGTAGACCTCACAGTGAAATGCTGAATACAACAGGTGTAGTAGACCTCACTGTGAAATGCCGAATACAACAGGTGTAGTAGACCTTACAGTGAAATGCTGAATACAACAGGTGTAGTAGACCTTACAGTGAAATGCTGAATACAACAGGTGTAGTAGACCTCACTGTGAAATGCTGAATACAACAGGTGTGGTAGACCTCACAGTGAAATGCTGAATACAACAGGTGTAGTAGACCTTACAGTGAAATGCTGAATACAACAGGTGTAGTAGACCTTACAGTGAAATGCTTACTTACAGGCTCTAACCAATAGTGCAAAAAAGGTGTTAGGTGAACAATAGGTAAGTAAAGAAATAAAACAACAGTAAAAAGACAGGCTATATACAGTAGAGGGGCTATATACAGTAGAGAGGCTATATACAGTAGAGAGGCTATATACAGTAGAGGGGCTATATACAGTAGAGAGGCTATATACAGTAGAGAGGCTATATACAGTAGAGAGGCTATATACAGTAGAGGGGCTATATACAGTAGAGAGGCTATATACAGTAGAGAGGCTATATACAGTAGAGAGGCTATATACAGTAGAGAGGCTATATACAGCAGAGAGGCTATATACAGTAGAGAGGCTATACACAGTAGAGAGGCTATATACAGTAGAGAGGCTATATACAGTAGAGAGGCTATATACAGTAGAGAGGCTATATACAGTAGAGAGGTTATATACAGTAGAGAGGCTATATACAGTAGAGAGGCTATATACAGTAGAGAGGCTATATACAGTAGAGGCTATATACAGTAGAGAGGCTATATACAGTAGAGGCTATATACAGTAGAGGCTCTATACAGTAGAGAGGCTATATACAGTAGAGAGACTATATACAGTAGAGAGGCTATATACAGTAGAGAGGCTATATACAGTAGAGAGGCTACATACAGTAGAGAGGCTATATACAGTAGAGGCTATATACAGTAGAGAGGCTACATACAGTAGAGAGGCTATATACAGTAGAGAGGCTATATACAGTAGAGAGGCTATACACAGTAGAGGCTATATACAGTAGAGGCTATATACAGTAGAGAGGCTATATACAGTAGAGAGGCTATACACAGTAGAGAGGCTATATACAGTAGAGAGGCTATATACAGTAGAGGGGCTATATACAGTAGATAGGCTATATACAGTAGAGAGGCTATATACAGTAGAGGCTATATACAGTAGAGAGGCTATATACAGTAGAGGCTATATACAGTAGAGAGGCTATATACAGTAGAGGCTATATACAGTAGAGGCTCTATACAGTAGAGAGGCTATATACAGTAGAGAGGCTATATACAGTAGCGAGGCTATAAGATGCCGGTTAGTCAGGCTGATTGAGGTAGTATGTACATGTAGATGTGGTTAAAGTGACTGTGCATATATGATGAACAGAGAGTAGCAGTAGCATAAAAGAGAGGTATACTATATATAACACAAGTGTCAGAAGTGGGAAGTGATGCGTTGCACCAGATTTAGCCAACAGCTCATTTACATCTGCAGTCCTCGACATACATAGCATATATCTATGTCATGTCATGTTATGTCATGTTATTCTCTATAGATCCTGTTGGAGATGGACAACCAGGGTTATGGTTCTGTTATTCTCTATAGATCCTGTTGGAGATGGACAACCAGGGTTATGTTCTGTTCTGTTATTCTCTATAGAGCCCTCTGGAGATGGACAACCAGGGTTCTGTTCTGTTCTGTTATTCTCTATAGATCCTGTTGGAGATGGACAACCAGGGTATGCTGATGCCAAAACGACCAATCAAACTGAGGCTGGAGCCCCATAGCAACACCGCTAGCAACACCACTGCTGCCTTTCTGAGGAGTCCACTAACAACATGACCAAATGCAGAAGTAACCTACCCTACAGTACCATACCCTACCCGACCCTACCCTACAGTACCCTACCCTAGAACACCCTACCCTACAGTACCCTACTCTACCCTAGAACACCCTACCCTACCCTACAGTACCCTACTCTACCCTAGAACACCCTACCCTATCCTACAGTACCCTACTCTACCCTAGAACACCCTACCCTACCCTACAGTACCCTACTCTACCCTAGAATACCCTACCCTACAGTACCCTACTCTACCCTAGAACACCCTACCCTACAGTACCCTACTCTACCCCAGGACAGACCTACCCTACAGTACCCTACTCTACCCTAGAACACCCTACCCTAGAATACCCTACTCTACCCTAGAACACCCTACCCTACCCTACAGTACCCTACCCTACCCTAGAACACCCTACCCTACAGTACCCTACCCTACAGTACCCTACCCTACCCTAGAACACCCTACCCTACCCTACATCACCCTACCCTAGAACACCCTACCCTACAGTACCCTACCCTACCCTACCCTACAGTACCCTACTCTACCCTAGAACCCCCTACCCTACAGTACCCTAGAACATCCTACCCTACAGTACCCTACTCTACCCTAGAACATCCTACCCTACAGTACCCTACTCTACCCTAGAACTCCCTACCCTCCAGTACCCTACTCTACCCTACAATATCCTACCCTACCCTAGAGCACCCTACCCTAGAGTATCCTACCCTAGAGCACCCTACCTTACCCTAGAGCCCCCTACCCTACCCTAGAACACCCTACACCATTCCCTAGAGCACCCTACCCTACATTACCCTACCCTACCCTAGAACACCCTATCCTACCCTAGAGTACCCTACCCTAGAGTACCCTAGCCTAGAGTACCCTCCCCTAGAGTATCCTACCCTAGAGCACCCAACCTTACCCTAGAGCACCCTACCCTACCCTAGAGCACCCTAACCTACCCTAGAGCACCCACCCTACCCTGGAGAACACTACCCTACCCTAGAGCGCCCTAGCATACTCTAGAATACCCTACTCTGGAGTACCCTACCCTGGAGTACCCCACCCTACCCTGGAGTACCCTACCCTACCCTGGAGTGTACTACCTTACTCTGGAGGACCTCACTCTGCCCTGGCACCCTACCCTAGGGTATACCACCCTACCCTGGAGGACCATACCCTAGAGTTTCCTATCCTACCCTGGATGTACCCTACCCTACCCTAGAGTATACAACCCTACCCTAGAGTATAATACCCCCCCTTGAGTTTCCTACCCTACCCTAGAGTACCCTACCCTACCCTGAAGTAACCTACCCTACCCTGGAATTACCCTAACCCAGAGTATACAACCCTACCCTCAAATATACTACCCTCCCCTTGAGTTTCCTACCCTACCCTAGAGTATCCAACCGTACCCTGAAGCACCCTACCCTACCCTAGAGTAACCTACCCCAGAGTACACTACCCTAGAGTTTCCTACCCAACCCTACAGTACCCTACCCTACCCTAGAACACCCTACCCTAGAACACCCTACCCTACCCTACATTACCCTACCCTAGAACACCCTACCCCACAGTACCCTACCCTACAGTACCCTACTCTACCCTAGAACACCCTACCCTACAGTACCCTAGAACATCCTACCCATCAGTACCCTACTCTACCCTAGAACAACCTACCCTACAGTACCCTACTCTACCCTAGAACACCCTACCCTACAGTACCCTACTCTACCCTAGAATATCCTACCCTACCCTAGAGCACCCTACCCTAGAGTACCCTACCCTAGAGCACCCTACCTTACCTTAGAGCCCACCACCCTACCCTAGAGCACCCTACACCATTCCCTAGATCACCCTACCCTACATCACCCTACCCTACCCTAGAACACCCTATCCTACCCTAGAGTACCCTACCCTAGAGTACCCCAGCCTAGAGTACCCTCCCCTAGAGTATCCTACCCTAGAGCACCCTACCTTACCCTAGAGCACCCTACCCTACCCTAGAGCACCCTAACCTACCCTAGAACACCCACCCTACCCTGGAGAACACTAACCTGCCCTAGAGCCCCCTAGCCTACTCTAGATTACCCTACCCTGGAGGACCCTACCCTAGAGTACCCCACCCTACCCTGGAGTACCCTACCCTACCCTGGAGTGTACTACCCTACTCTGGAGGACCTCACCCTACCCTGGTACCCTACCCTAGGGTATACCACCCTACCCTGGAGGACCATACCCTAGAGTTTCCTATCCTACCCTGGATGTACCCTACCCTACCCTAGAGTATACAACCCTACCCTAGAGTACCCGACTCTAGCCTGAAATAACCTACCCTACCCTGGAATACCCTACCCCAGAGTATACAACCCTACCCTCAAATATACTACCCTCCCCTTGAGTTTCCTACCCTACCCTAGAGTATCCAACCGTACCCTGAAGCACCCTACCCTACCCTAGAGTAACCTACCCCAGAGTACACTACCCTAGAGTTTCCTACCCAACCCTACAGATTCTCACCCCTCCCTGGAGGACCCTGCCCTACCCTGGAGTATACCACCCTACCCTGGAGGACCCTACCCTACCCTGGAGGACCCTACCTTAGAGTTTCCTACCCTACCCTGGAGCACCCGACTCTACCCTGGAGTATACCACCCTACACTGGAGGACCTTACCCTACCCTAAATTTTCCTACCCTACACTGGAAATACCATACCCTACCCTACCCTAGAGTTTACAACTCTACCCTAGAGGACCCTACCCTACCATGGAGTACCCACCCTACCCTGGAGATACATAACCTAGGGTAACCCCCCAGAAATGTCCGGGACTTGCAGGTGCCTTCGTGGAAGAACGGGGTAACATCTCACAGCAAGAACTGGCAAATCTGGTGCAGTCCATGAGGAGGAGATGCACTGCAGTATTTAATGCAGCTGGTGGCCACAGCAGATACTGACTGTTATTTTTGACTTTGTTCAAGGACACATTATTCAATTTCTGTTTGTCACATGTCTGTGGAACTTGTTCAGTTTATGTCTCAGTTGTTGAATCTTATGTTCATACAAATATTTACACATGTTACGTTTGCTGAAAATAAACCCAGTTGACAGTGAGAGGACGTGTCTTTATATATTGATATCTTGATTGATTGATGTTATTTATCAAGACATATTCACAATTTCATTCAACTAGGCTCCCGAGTGGCACTGTGTTTCAGTGCTAGAGGCGTCACTACAGACCCTGGTTCAATTCCAGGCTGTATCACAGCATTGTCCAGTTTTGGTCAGGTTAGTTTTGGACTGTTAGTAAATACACAGTCCTGGTAACTCGCCTGGTCCTATTCCAAACCACTGATCCACTCTCCACACTTTCCAGTTCTCTTGTACTTTCCGCGTTTATAAACACAGTGTAGAGAGAATCTTTGGTCACCAAGTTCATCTCCTTCACACAGAGAAAAGTTCACCTTCATATTACGAACAAACAGTCGGGGATAGCAGTGACCAAACAAGTAATCTGCTCAAATTAAAAACATTTCTCATTCTGGCCCGGAACCAATGCCATGTGTCACGCACGTGTCGTCCGGCTCCTGGAAATGAGTTCACCTCCTTCACACAGAGCGAAGTTTACCTTCATATCCCGATACAAAACAAACAGTCGAAGATAGCAGCGACCAAACAAGTAATCAGAAAATGTTTCTCAATCTGGCCCGGAACCAATTCCATATGTGAAGCAGGTGTCCTCCGGTTTCTGGAACCAAATATTAACCCTTCCCTTCCAAGGGCTTAACTCTGTTAAGTGTTTACATTTTAGGAGAAAAAATATATATATATATTTTTCAATCTGAAGATAATATTTCAATTTAGAATTATTTGGAATTGCAGCCTCACACCTTAGATCTTAGATAACTACCCTTTTCACCTAATTTAACACTGTATATATACAGAACCAGTCAAAAGTTTGGACACACGTACTCATTCAAGGGTTTGTCTTTATTTTTACTATTTTCTACATTGTAGAATAATAGTGAAGACATCACAACTCTGAAATTACACATATGGAATCATGTAGTAACCAAAAAATCCAAGTATATTTGAGATTCTTCAAAGTAGCCACTTCCTTGCCTTGATGACAGCTTTCCTCACTCTTGGCATTCTCTCAACCAGCTTCATGAGGTAGTCACCTGGAATGCATTTAAATGAACAGGTGTGCCTTGTTAAAAGTTCATTTGTGGAATTTATTTCCTGCGTTTGAGCCAATCAGTTGTGTTGTGACAAAGTAGGGGTTGTATACAGAAGATAGCTCTATTTGGCAAGAATAGCTCAAATAAGCAAAGCGAAATGCCAGTCCATCATTACTTTAAGACTTGAAGGTCAGTCAATGTGGAACATTTCAAGAACTTTCAAAGTTTCTTCAGGTGCAGTCGCAAAAACCATCAAGCGCTATGATGAAACTGGCTCTCATAAGGACTGCCACAGGAAAGGAAGACCCAGAGTTACCTCTGCTGCAGAGAAAATTGCACTAAATCAAATCTAATTTAATTTGTGATGTACTGGGCTGTATTCACTACCCTCTGTTGCCATACCAGGCAGTGATGCAACCAGTCTCGATGCTCGATGGTGCAGCTGTAAAACCTTTTGAGGATCTGAGGACACATGCCAAATCTTTTCAGTCTCCTTAAGGGGAATAGGTTTTGTCATGCACTCTTCACGACTGTTTTGGTGTGTGTGCTTGGATCATGTTAGTTTGTTGGTGATGTGGACACCAAGGAACTTGAAGCTCTCAACCTGCTCCACTACAGCCCCATCGATGATAATGGGGGCGTGCTCGGTCCTCCTTTTCCTGTAGTCCACAATCATCTCCTTTGTCTAGATCACGTTGAGGGAGAGGTTGTTCTCCTGGGACCACATGGCCAGGTCTCTGACCTCCTCTCTATAGGCTTGTCATAGTCTTGTCATTGTCGTTGATCAGGCCTACCACTGTTGTGTCATCAGAAAACTTAATGATGGTGTTTAGGTGTCGTGCATGGATGTGCAGTCATGAGTGAACAGGGAGTACAGTAGGGGACTGAGCACGCACCCCTGAGTGGCCTCCGTGTTGAGGATCAGCGTGGCGGGTGTGTAGTTACCTACCCTTACAACCTGGGGGAGGCCCGTCAGGAAGTCCAGGATCCATTTGCTTAGGGAGGTGTTTAGTTCCAGCAAACTTATTGATAAGCTTTGAGGTCACTATGGTGTTGAATGCTGAGCTGAGGTCAATGAATAGCATTCTCATATAGGTGTTCCTTTTGTCCAGGTGTGAAAGGGCAGTGTGGAGTGCAATAGAGATTGCATCATCTGTGGATATGTTGATCGGAGTGGGTCTAGGGTTTCTGGGATAATTGTGTTGATGTGAGCCATGAAGTAGCCTTTCAAAGCACTTCATGGCTACAGATGTGAGAGCTACGGGTAAGTAGTCATTAAGGCAGGTTACCTTAGTGTTCTTGGGCACAGGGCCTATGGTGGTCTGCTTGAAACATGTTGGTATTACAGACTCAGACAGGGAGAGGTTGAAAATGTCAGTGAAGACACTTACCATTTGGTCAGTGCATGCTCAGAGTACACATCCTTTTATTCTGTCTGGGCCTACGGCCTTGTGAATGTTGACCTGTTTAAAGGTCTTATTCACATCGGATGCAGAGAGCGTGATCACACAGTCGTCCGGAACAGCTTATGCTCTCATGCATGTGTCAGTGTTACTTGCCTCGAAGAGAGCATAGAAGTAATTTAGCTTGTCTGGTAGGCTTGTGTCACTGGACAGGTCTTGGCTGTGCTTCTCTTTGTAGTCTGTAATAGTTTGCAAGCCCTGCCACATCTGACCATCTCAGTCAATGCGGTCTTAGTGCTCTTAGCCTCTGACTGTGGTGGTGTGTAAACAGCTATAAATAATACAGATGAAAACTATCTCAGTAGGTAGTGTGGTCTACAGCTTATCATGAGATACTCTACCTCAGGCAAGCAATAGCTCGAGACTTCCTTAGACACCGTGCACCAGCTGCATCACCGGGGGCAAACTACCTGCCCTCCAGGACACCTACACCACCCGATGTCACAGGAAGGCCATAAAGATCATCAAAGACAACAACCACCCGAGCCACTGCCTGTTCACCCCGCTATCATCCAGAAGGCGAGGTCAGTACAGGTGCATCAAAGCTGGGACCGAGAGACTGAAAAAAAGCTTCTATCTCAAGGCCATCAGACTGTTAAACAGCCACCACTAACATTGAGTGGTTGCTGCCAACACACTGACTCAACTCCAGCCACTTTAATAATGGGAATTGATGGGAATTTATGTAAATATATCACTAGCCACTTTAAACAATGCTACTTAATATAATGTTTACTTACCCTACATTATTCATCTCATATGTATACGTATATACTGTACTCTATATCATCTACTGCATCTTTATGTAATACATGTATCACTAGCCAATTTAAACTATACCACTTTGTTTACATACTCATCTCATATGTATATACTGTACTCGATACCATCTACTGTATCTTGCCTATGCCGCTCTGTACCATCACTCATTCATATATCTTTTTGTACATATTCTTTATCCCTTTACACTTGTGCGTATAAGGTAGTAGTTTTGGAATTGTTAGTTAGATTACTCGTTGGTTATTACTGCATTGTCGGAACTAGAAGCACTAGCATTTCGCTACACTCGCATTAACATCTGCTAACCATGTGTATGTGACAAATAAAATTTGATTTGATTTATTTACAAAAAATACATATACCGCCACCCCTTGTCTTACCTGACGCCGATCTTCTGTCCTGACGATATTACCAGCATGTATGCTGATGTTGTCGTCGTTCAGCCAGCGTGAAGCACAAGATGTTAGTTTTTAATGAGTTAGAATGTTGTTATATGAATTAAACAAAATAAAATAAGAAGTTAATTTGACACAAATTGGCTTCTTTATTAGACTTCAGAATTGCATTGGGGGCAGACTTCTATTTCACTGTACAGCGTTACCTCTGGATCTTGGGTCCATGAAATGTTTAGAGTTTACACAATAATAGCGTTGTAGCTCTTATTGCAGGACTTTAACCTTGAGAAATCACTTCACAATTCCATAGGTACATTAAACTATGAATGTTCAAAATAAAATATGTCATGAACCACACAAACACAATAAGGAGATTAGAGGGAGACTGTGTGAGAGGTGAAAGTGAAGCAGGGAGGGATGGTGAATGATTGACAGAGAGAGCAGGGGCAGATTCATTACGGAAACAGTTTAACGTTTTAGAACTAAAAGGAAGCAACAGAGCAAAATGAGAGTTTCTACTGGGATAAATTAAGGTTTGTCTCTCCATGTTTCGTTATGTAAGGCCATAGATTACTTTAAAAAATGTATTAAACTAGGTGGCACTAGGAGTATGATGTAAGATGTGATCCTGGTGTTCCAATGAGCTGCAAGATTATCTCTGATTCAAAATGTTTTTCTTATTTACAAGAGCTGTAAAATGTGGAAAGTGGATTAATAGTTTGTAATGGGACCTGGGCTGTGTATTTACATCCAACGGCCACACAGGGGCGGTATTGGGATCTGAAAAGAGACGTGTGTGGATGACCAAGGTCATAACACTACAATTAGGCCTAGCTGAATGAAATTATAAATACAGTATGTCTTGATAAATAACACAAATCAATCTATATTGATTGTTCTCATGTATATTTGTTTGTGTTTGTGTCTTAAGTTTTGTCTTATGAATGTTAATAAATACACAGACGACCTTGTTCATTAGTGTGATGATTTTATTGGTTTGTGATGATTAAAGTTAAAACCAAACAGCTGCAGGGATCATCTCAACAGACAGTAAAGATTCTATTTTGGAATGACTGGACAGCAGAACACCCAGAGGAACAGAATGAGAGTACAGTTCTAGAGAACACCAGCTAGAGTTCTACATTCTAGGAGAATTCCAGCCACCAGCCAGTAGTGTGCATGTTCCAGACATGACATCATGCCATGGATTACTACCCCCTGGTGTCTAACTTTAACAAGACATGTACCTCTAAGGCATCCATAGTATTACTATCTCTCTTTTATCTGGTGGAAATGGGTTTCTGAGTCCTACTCAAACCAAGCATGAGACTGAGACCAGGATTCAATCCCAGCGCTTTGTCAGCTATGTGCCATTTTAAATGTAATTTCTGATTGAACTGACATATCATACAGTCATTGTGAACGCAGTCTTATTATCATATTATATTAAGTAGTAACTATAATCAGCTGCAGGGGCAGGACTGAATATTCAGTAGCCTATAGCAGGGTTAGGGTAAGGACTGAATAAACAGTAGTCTATAGCAGGGTCAGGACTGAATATTCAGTAGCCTATAGCAGGGTCAGGACTGAATATTCAGTAGCCTATAGCAGGGTCAGGACTGAATATTCAGTAGCCTATAGCAGGGTCAGGACTGAATATTCAGTAGTCTATAGCAGGGTTAGGACTGAATATTCAGTAGTCTATAGCAGGGTCAGGACTGAATAATATTCAGTAGCCTTTAGCAGGGTTAGGGTAAGGACTGAATATTCAGTTGCCAATAGATAGATATAGTGATATAGTGATAGATAGATAGATAGATAGATAGATAGATAGATAGATAGATAGATAGATAGATAGATAGATAGATAGATAGATAGATAGATAGATAGATAGATAGATAGATAGATATATGATAGATATATGATAGATAGATAGGGTAGGGTACTCTAGGGTAGGGTACTCTAGGGTAGGGTGTTCTTGGGTAGGGTGCTCCAGGGTGGGTTAGGGTTCTCCAAGGTGGCGTAGGGTGTTCTAGGGTAGGGTACTCTAGGGTAGGGTGTTCTAGGGTAGGGTACTCTAGTTTAGGGTAGGGTGTTCTAGGGTTTGGTGCTCTAGGGGAGGGCAGGTTCCTCCAGGGTAGGGGGATCTATGGTAGGGTACTTTAGGGTAGGGTAGGGTGTCTAGGGTAGGGTAGGGTATTCTAGGTAGGGGGTTCTAGGGTAGGGTCCTCCAGGGTAGGGTGCTCTAGGATAGGGTAGGGTGCTGTAGTTAAGGTAGGCTACTCTAGGGTAGGGTACTCTAGGGTAGGGTAGGGTACTTTAGGGTAGGTAGGGTACTTTAGGGTAGGGTAGGGTACTTTAGGGTAGGGTAGGGTGCTGTTTGTGTTCTAGGGTAGGGTGCTTTAGGGTAGGGTCGGGTGCGGTTTGTGTTCTAGGGTAGGGTACTTTAGGGTAGGGTGCTGTTTGTGTTCTAGGGTAGGGTACTTTAGGGTAGGGTAGGGTGCTGTTTGTGTTCTAGGGTAGGGTACTTTAGGGTAGGGTAGGGTGGTGTTTGTGTTCTATGGTAGGGTGCTTTAGGGTAGGGTAGGGTGCTGTTTGTGTTCTATGGTAGGGTGCTTTAGGGTAGGGTAGGGTGCTGTTTGTGTTCTAGGGTAGGGTACTTTAGGGTAGGGTAGGGTGCTGTTTGTGTTCTAGGGTAGGGTACTTTAGGGTAGGGTGCTGTTTGTGTTCTAGGGTAGGGTACTTTAGGGTAGGGTAGGGTGCTGTTTGTGTTCTATGGTAGGGTACTTTAGGGTAGGGTAGGGTGCTGTTTGTTTTCTAGGGTAGGGTACTTTAGGGTAGGGTAGGAAGCTGTTTGTGTTCTAGGGTAGGGTGCTTTAGGGTAGGGTAGGGTGCTGTTTGTGTTCTAGGGTAGGGTGCTTTAGGGTAGGGTCGGGTGCTGTTTGTATTCTAGGGTAGGGTACTTTAGGGTAGGGTAGGGTGCTGTTTGTGTTCTATGGTAGGGTACTTTAGGGTAGGGTCGGGTGCGGTTTGTGTTCTAGGGTAGGGTACTTTAGGGTAGGGTGCTGTTTGTGTTCTAGGGTAGGGTACTTTAGGGTAGGGTAGGGTGCTGTTTGTGTTCTAGGGTAGGGTACTTTAGGGTAGGGTAGGGTGGTGTTTGTGTTCTATGGTAGGGTGCTTTAGGGTAGGGTAGGGTGCTGTTTGTGTTCTATGGTAGGGTGCTTTAGGGTAGGGTAGGGTGCTGTTTGTGTTCTAGGGTAGGGTACTTTAGGGTAGGGTAGGGTGCTGTTTGTGTTCTAGGGTAGGGTACTTTAGGGTAGGGTGCTGTTTGTGTTCTAGGGTAGGGTACTTTAGGGTAGGGTAGGGTGCTGTTTGTGTTCTATGGTAGGGTACTTTAGGGTAGGGTAGGAAGCTGTTTGTTTTCTAGGGTAGGGTACTTTAGGGTAGGGTAGGAAGCTGTTTGTGTTCTAGGGTAGGGTAGTTTAGGGTAGGGTGCTGTTTGTGTTCTAGGGTAGGGTACTTTAGGGTAGGGTGCTGTTTGTGTTCTAGGGTAGGGTATTTTAGGGTAGGGTAGGGTGCTGTTTGTGTTCTAAGGTAGGGTACTTTAGGGTAGGGTAGGGTGCTGTTTGTGTTCTAGGGTAGGGTACTTTAGGGTAGGGTGCTGTTTGTGTTCAGGGTAGGGTACTTTAGGGTAGGGTAGGGTGCTGTTTGTGTTCTAGGGTAGGGTCTAGTAGAAAGAGTTATAGGTAGATGGTGTGATCGATCGATAGTACTCCAGGGTAGGGTGCTCTAGGATAAGGTAGGGTGCTGTAGTTAGGGTAGGCTACTCCAGGGTAGGGTACTCCTGCATTTGGTTCATGTCGTTGGACTGTTCAGGGTGGTGGTGTTGCTAGAGGTGTTGCTACGGGGCTCCAGCCTCAATTTGATTGGTCGTTTTGGAATCAGCAGAATCTGCTTGTCCAGCTCCAACGGGATCTATAGAGGATAACATAACAAAACATAACCTTGGTTGTCCATCTCCAACAGGTTCTATAGGAAATAACAGAACAGAACATAACCTTGGTTGTCCATCTCCAACAGGATCTAAATAGAATAATAGACCATGTTAAAACAGGCGGTGACCATGTTAAAACAGGCAGTGACCATGTTGAACAGGTGGTGACCATGTTGAAACAAGCAGTGACCATGTTAAACAGGTCCATGTTATAACAGGTGGTGACCATGTTAAACAGGTCCATGTTATAACAAGTGGTGACCATGTTAAACAGGCCCATGTTAAAACAGGTGGTGACCATGTTAAAACAGGTGGTGACCATGTTAAAACAGGTGGCGACCATGTTAAAACAGGTGGTGACCCCGTTAAAACAGGTGGTGACCATGTTAAAACAGGTGGTGACCATGTTAAAACAGGTCCATGTTATAACAGGTGGTGACCATGTTATAACAGGTGGTGACCATGTTAAAACAGGTGGTGACCATGTTAAACAGGTGCTGACCTTGTTAAAACAGGTGGTGACCATGTTAAAAAAGGTCCATGTTAAAACAGGTCAATGTTAAAACAGGTGGTGACCATGTTAAAACAGGTGG
The DNA here is from genome assembly GCF_002021735.2 of Oncorhynchus kisutch. Lineage (NCBI taxonomy): Eukaryota > Metazoa > Chordata > Actinopteri > Salmoniformes > Salmonidae > Oncorhynchus > Oncorhynchus kisutch. Next base: position 54,543 of record NW_022264901.1, read on the forward strand.
TGACCACATTAAAACAGGTAGTGACCATGTTAAAACAGGTGGTGACCATGTTAAACAGGTCAATTTTATAACAGGTGGTGACCATGTTAAAACCGGTGCTGACCATGTTAAAACAGGTGCTGACCATGTTAAAGCAGGTGATGGCCATGTTAAAACAGATGGTGACCATGTTAAAATAGGTGGTGACCATGTTAAAACAGGCGGTGACCATGTTAAAACAGGCGGTGACCATGTTAAAGCAGGTGATGACCATGTTAAAACAGATGGTGACCATGTTAAAACAGGTGGTGACCATGTTAAAACAGGTGGTGAACCTGTTAAAACAGGTTGTGACCATGTTAAAACAGGTGGTGACCATGTTAAAACAGGTCCATGTTATAACAGGTGGTGACCATGTTAAAACAGGTGCTGACCTTGTTAAAACAGGTGGTGACCATGTTAAAACAGGTCCATGTTAAAACAGGTCCATGTTAAAACAGGTGGTGACCATGTTAAAACAGGTAGTGACCATGTCCACATTTGGTGACCATTTGGTTCATGTCGTTGGACTGTTCAGGGTGGTGGTGTTGCTAGAGGTGTTGCTACGGGGCTCCAGCCTCAATTTGATTGGTCGTTTTGGAATCAGCAGAATCTGCTTGTCCAGCTCCAACGGGATCTATAGAGGATAACATAACAAAACATAACCTTGGTTGTCCATCTCCAACAGGTTCTATAGGAAATAACAGAACAGAACATAACCTTGGTTGTCCATCTCCAACAGGATCTAAATAGAATAATAGACCATGTTAAAACAGGCGGTGACCATGTTAAAACAGGCAGTGACCATGTTGAACAGGTGGTGACCATGTTGAAACAAGCAGTGACCATGTTAAACAGGTCCATGTTATAACAGGTGGTGACCATGTTAAACAGGTCCATGTTATAACAAGTGGTGACCATGTTAAACAGGCCCATGTTAAAACAGGTGGTGACCATGTTAAAACAGGTGGTGACCATGTTAAAACAGGTGGCGACCATGTTAAAACAGGTGGTGACCCCGTTAAAACAGGTGGTGACCATGTTAAAACAGGTGGTGACCATGTTAAAACAGGTCCATGTTATAACAGGTGGTGACCATGTTATAACAGGTGGTGACCATGTTAAAACAGGTGGTGACCATGTTAAACAGGTGCTGACCTTGTTAAAACAGGTGGTGACCATGTTAAAAAAGGTCCATGTTAAAACAGGTCAATGTTAAAACAGGTGGTGACCATGTTAAAACAGGTGGTGACCACATTAAAACAGGTAGTGACCATGTTAAAACAGGTGGTGACCATGTTAAACAGGTCAATTTTATAACAGGTGGTGACCATGTTAAAACCGGTGCTGACCATGTTAAAACAGGTGCTGACCATGTTAAAGCAGGTGATGGCCATGTTAAAACAGATGGTGACCATGTTAAAATAGGTGGTGACCATGTTAAAACAGGCGGTGACCATGTTAAAACAGGCGGTGACCATGTTAAAGCAGGTGATGACCATGTTAAAACAGATGGTGACCATGTTAAAACAGGTGGTGACCATGTTAAAACAGGTGGTGAACCTGTTAAAACAGGTTGTGACCATGTTAAAACAGGTGGTGACCATGTTAAAACAGGTCCATGTTATAACAGGTGGTGACCATGTTAAAACAGGTGCTGACCTTGTTAAAACAGGTGGTGACCATGTTAAAACAGGTCCATGTTAAAACAGGTCCATGTTAAAACAGGTGGTGACCATGTTAAAACAGGTAGTGACCATGTTAAAACAGGTCCATTTTATAACAGGTGGTGACCATGTTAAAACAGGTCCATCTTAAAACAGGTGGTGACCATGTTAAAACAGGTCCATCTTAAAACAGGTGGTGACCATGTTAAAACAGGTCCATTTTATAACAGGTAGTGACCATGTTAAAACAGGTCCATTTTATAACAGGTAGTGACCATGTTAAAACTGGTCCATCTTAAAACAGGCGGTGACCATGTTAAAACAGGTCCATGTTAAAACAGACGTTGACCATGTTAAAACAGGTGGTGACCATGTTAAAGCAGGTGGTGACCATGTTAAAACAGGTGGTGACCATGTTAAAACAGGTGGCGACCATGTTTAAACAGGTGGTGACCAAGTTAAAACAGACGGTGACCATGTTAAAACAGGTCCATGTTAAAACAGGTCCATGTTAAAACAGGCGTTGACCATGTTAAAACAGGTGGCGACCATGTTAAAACAGGTGGTGACCATGTTAAACAGGTCCATGTTATAACAGGTGGTGACCATGTTAAACAGGTCCACGCTATAACAAGTGGTGACCATGTTAAAATAGGTGGTGACCATGTTAAAACAGGTGGTGACCATGTTAAAACAGGTGGTGACCATGTTAAAACAGGTCCATGTTAAAACAGGTGGTGACCATGTTAAAACAGGTGGTGACCATGTTAAAACAGGTCCATGTTAAAACAGGCGTTGACCATGTTAAAACAGGTGGTGACCATGTTAAACAGGTGGTGACCATGTTAAAACAGGTCCATGTTAAAACAGGTGGTGACCATGTTAAAACAGGTGGTGACCATGTTAAAACAGGTCCATGTTAAAACAGGCGTTGACCATGTTAAAACAGGTGGTGACCATGTTAAAACAGGTGGTGACCATGTTAAACAGGTCCATGTTATAACAGGTGGTGACCATGTTAAACAGGTCCATGTTATAACAAGTGGTGACCATGTTAAACAGGTTCATGTTAAAACAGGTGGTGACCATCTTATAACAGGTGGTGACCATGTAAAACAGGTCCATGTTAAACAGGTCCGTGTTAAAACAGGAGCTGACCATGTTAAAACAGGTGGTGACCATGTTATAACAGGTGGTGACCATGTTAAAACAGGTGGTGACCATGTTAAACAGGTGCTGACCTTGTTAAAACAGGTGGTGACCATGTTAAAAAAGGTCCATGTTAAAACAGGTCAATGTTAAAACAGGTGGTGACCATGTTAAAACAGGTGGTGACCACATTAAAACAGGTAGTGACCATGTTAAAACAGGTGGTGACCATGTTAAACAGGTCAATTTTATAACAGGTGGTGACCATGTTAAAACCGGTGCTGACCATGTTAAAACAGGTGCTGACCATGTTAAAGCAGGTGATGGCCATGTTAAAACAGATGGTGACCATGTTAAAATAGGTGGTGACCATGTTAAAACAGGTGGTGACCATGTTAAAACAGGCGGTGACCATGTTAAAACAGATGCTGACCATGTTAAAGCAGGTGATGACCATGTTAAAACAGGTGGTGAACCTGTTAAAACAGGTTGTGACCATGTTAAAACAGGTGGTGACCATGTTAAAACAGGTCCATGTTATAACAGGTGGTGACCATGTTAAAACAGGTGCTGACCTTGTTAAAACAGGTGGTGACCATGTTAAAACAGGTCCATGTTAAAACAGGTCCATGTTAAAACAGGTGGTGACCATGTTAAAACAGGTAGTGACCATGTTAAAACAGGTCCATTTTATAACAGGTGGTGACCATGTTAAAACAGGTCCATCTTAAAACAGGTGGTGACCATGTTAAAACAGGTCCATCTTAAAACAGGTGGTGACCATGTTAAAACAGGTCCATTTTATAACAGGTAGTGACCATGTTAAAACAGGTCCATTTTATAACAGGTAGTGACCATGTTAAAACTGGTCCATCTTAAAACAGGCGGTGACCATGTTAAAACAGGTCCATGTTAAAACAGACGTTGACCATGTTAAAACAGGTGGTGACCATGTTAAAGCAGGTGGTGACCATGTTAAAACAGGTGGTGACCATGTTAAAACAGGTGGTGACCATGTTTAAACAGGTGGTGACCAAGTTAAAACAGACGGTGACCATGTTAAAACAGGTCCATGTTAAAACAGGTCCATGTTAAAACAGGCGTAGACCATGTTAAAACAGGTGGCGACCATGTTAAAACAGGTGGTGACCATGTTAAACAGGTCCATGTTATAACAGGTGGTGACCATGTTAAACAGGTCCACGCTATAACAAGTGGTGACCATGTTAAAATAGGTGGTGACCATGTTAAAACAGGTGGTGACCATGTTAAAACAGGTGGTGACCATGTTAAAACAGGTCCATGTTAAAACAGGTGTTGACCATGTTAAAACAGGTGGTGACCATGTTAAACAGGTCCATGTTATAACAGGTGGTGACCATGTTAAACAGGTCCATGTTATAACAAGTGGTGACCATGTTAAACAGGTTCATGTTAAAACAGGTGGTGACCATGTAAAACAGGTCCATGTTAAACAGGTCCGTGTTAAAACAGGTGGTGACCATGTTAAAACAGGTGGTGACCATGTTAAAACAGGTGGTGACCATGTTAAAACAGGTGGTGACCATGTTAAAACAGGTGGTGACCATGTTAAACAAGCACTGACCATGTAAAAGAGGTGGTGACCATAATAAACAGGCGCTGACCATGTTAAAACAGGTGGTGACCATGTTTAAACAGGCGGTGACCATGTTAAAACTGGTGGTGACCATGTTAAAACAGTTGGTGACCATGTTTAAACAGGTGGTGACCATGTTAAAACAGGTGGTGACCATGTTAAAACAGGTGGTGACCATTTTAAAACAGGTGGTGAACATGTTAAAACAGGTGGTGACCATTTTAAAACAGGTGGTGACCATGTTAAAACAGGTGCTGACCATGTTAAAACAGTGACCATGTTAAAACAGGTGGTGACCATTTTAAAACAGGTGGTGACCATTTTAAAACAGGTGGTGACCATGTTAAAACAGGTGGTGACCATGTTAAAACAGGCTGTGACCATTTTAAAACAGGTGGTGTCCATGTTAAAACAGGTCCATGTTAAAACAGGTGGTGACCATGTTAAAACAGGTGGTGACCATGTTAAAACAGGCTGTGACCATTTTAAAACAGGTGGTGTCCATGTTAAAACAGGTCCATGTTAAAACAGATGGTGACCATGTTAAAATAGGTGGTGACCTTGTTAAAATAGGTGGTGACCTTGTTAAAATAGGTGGTGACCATGTTAAAACAGGTGCTGACCATGTTAAAACAGGTGCTGACCATGTTAAAACAGGTGATGACCATGTTCAAATATGTGGTGACCATGTCAAAACAGGTGGTGACCATGTTAAACAAGCACTGACCATGTAAAACAGTTGGTGACCATGTTAAAACAGGCGCTGACCATTTTAAAACAGGTGCTGACCATGTGCTAAAATATGTCCTGACCATGTTAAAACAGGCGGTGAACATGTCAAAACAGGTGGTGACCATGTTAAAACAGGTGGTGACCATGTTAAAACAGGTGGTGACCATGTTAAAACAGGTCCATGTTAAAACAGGTGGTGACCATGTTAAAACAGATGGTGTCCATGTTAAAACAGTTTGTGTCCATGTTATAACAGGTGGTGACCATGTTAAAACAGGTGGTGTCCATGTTGAAACAGGTGCTGACCATGTTAAAACAGGTCCATGTTAAAACAGGTGGTGACCATGTTAAAACAGGTGGTGACCATGTTAAAACAGGTGGTGACCATGTTAAAACAGGTCCATGTTAAAACAGGTGGTGACCATGTTAAAACAGGTGGTGTCCATGTTGAAACAGGTGCTGACCATGTTAAAACAGGTCCATGTTAAAACAGGTGGTGACCATGTTAAAACAGGTGGTGACCATGTTAAAACAGGTGGTGACCATGTTAAAACAGGTGATGACCATGTTCAAATATGTGGTGACCATGTCAAAACAGGTGGTGACCATGTTAAACAAGCACTGACCATGTAAAACAGTTGGTGACCATGTTAAAACAGGCGCTGACCATTTTAAAACAGGTGCTGACCATGTGCTAAAATATGTCCTGACCATGTTAAAACAGGCGGTGAACATGTCAAAACAGGTGGTGACCATGTTAAAACAGGTGGTGACCATGTTAAAACAGGTGGTGACCATGTTAAAACAGGTCCATGTTAAAACAGGTGGTGACCATGTTAAAACAGATGGTGTCCATGTTAAAACAGTTTGTGTCCATGTTATAACAGGTGGTGACCATGTTAAAACAGGTGGTGTCCATGTTGAAACAGGTGCTGACCATGTTAAAACAGGCCCATGTTAAAACAGGTGGTGACCATGTTAAAACAGGTGGTGACCATGTTAAAACAGGTGGTGACCATGTTAAAACAGGTCCATGTTAAAACAGGTGGTGACCATGTTAAAACAGGTGGTGTCCATGTTGAAACAGGTGCTGACCATGTTAAAACAGGTCCATGTTAAAACAGGTGGTGACCATGTTAAAACAGGTGGTGACCATGTTAAAACAGGTGGTGACCATGTTAAAACAGGTGGTGACCATGTTAAAACAGGTCCATGTTATAACAAGTGGTGACCATTTTAAAACAGGTCCATGGCAAAACAGGTGGTGACCATGTTAAAACAGGTGGTGACCATGTTAAAACAGGTGGTGACCATGTTAAAACAGGCCCATGTTATAACAGGTGGTGACCATGTTAAAACAGGTGGTGGCCATGTTAAAACAGGTGGTGACCATGTTAAAACAGGTGGTGACCATGTTAAAACAGGTCCATGTTAAAACAGGTGGTGACCATGTTAAAACAGGTCCATGTTAAAACAGGTGGTGACCATGTTAAAACAGGTCCATGTTAAAACAGGTGGTGACCATGGTCAAACAGGTGGTGTCCATGTTAAAACAGGTGGTGACCATGTTAAAACAGATGCTGACCATGTTAAAACAGGTGCTGACCATGCTAAAATAGGCGCTGACCATGTTTAAACAGGTGCTGACCATGTACTAAAATGGGTGCTGACCATGTTAAAACAGGTGGTGACCATGTTAAAACAGGTGGTGACCATGTTGAAACAGGTGGTGACCAACAGGTGCTGCGGAAAGTGCAGCCTCCATCTATGAATGCTCCTGATGTTTGATGATGTCATATTCTGTCTGCTCAGGTGAGCGTCTCACCTCGGTCTCGTCGCAGACGGAGAAAGTGAAACTCTGGAGGATCTCGACCATGGACAGTTTGATCATGATCAGGGCGAAGCGCATCCCGATACAGTTCCTGGGCCCCGCCCCAAATGGCATGTACGTGTACGGATCAATAGACTCCTTGTTCTCCTTACTGAACCTGGACAGGGGGAGGGCAGACACATTACACATTGTATTGTAGTTGATTTGTGGTTGTGGTTCAGTCAATATTACACATTGTATTGTAGTTGATTTGTGGTTGTGGTTCAGTCAATATTACACATTGTATTGTAGTTGATTTGTGGTTGTGTTTCAGACACATTAAACATTGTGTTGTAGTTGATTTGTGGTTGTGGTTCAGACACATTAAACATTGTTTTGTAGTTGATTTGTGGTTGTGGTTCAGACACAACACATTGCACTACAGTATTATAATGCACTGTCGTTGTGGTTAGCAAAATGAAAAAAATGCTATTGTTTTTGTATTGTGGTTAGGTTATGGTTGAATTGTAGTTGTACTGTGGTTTAAGGTTGTGTCATGGTTAGATTGTGGTTACGGTGCAGTCAGTACCTCTCTGGTTTGAACTCCTCAGGGTCGGACCAGATCTCTGGGTCACGGTGGAGGGTCCACGTGGGAACCAGGACAACGCAGTCTTTGGGGATGATGATGCCGTTAATCTCCACCGTCTTCTTGGCGACCCTCTCCAGTCGCGGTGAGATGGGGTACAGTCTCAGAGACTCGTTCAACACACAGTCCAAATAGTCCATCTGCATCAGAGCTTCGTACTGGATTGGAGCCTGCACCGTGGTTACATACAAATCAGTACCTCACCTCATCTGACACCGGGGATACACACACATCAGTACCTCACCCCATCTGACACCGGGGATACACACACATCACTACCTCACCCCATCTGACACCGGGGTTACACACACATCAGTACCTCAATATACAGTGCCTTGCAAAAGTATTCGGCCCCCTTGAACTTTGCGACCTTTTGCCACATTTCAGGCTTCAAACATAAAGATATAAAACTGTATTTTTTTGTGAAGAATCAACAACAAGTGGGACACAATCGTGAAGTGGAACAACATTTATTGGATATTTCAAACTTTTTTAACAAATCAAAAACTGAAAAATTGGGCATGCAAAATTATTCAGCCCCCTTAAGTTAATACTTTGTAGCGCCACCTTTTGCTGCGATTACAGCTGTAAGTCGCTTGGGGTATGTCTCTATCAGTTTTGCACATCGAAAGACTGAAATTCTTTCCCATTCCTCCTTGCAAAACAGCTCGAGCTCAGTGAGGTTGGATGGAGAGCATTTGTGAACAGCAGTTTTCAGTTCTTTCCACAGATTCTCGATTGGATTCAGGTCTGGACTTTGACTTGGCCATTCTAACACCTGGATATGTTTTTTTTTAACCATTCCATTGTAGATTTTGCTTTATGTTTTGGATCATTGTCTTTTTGGAAGACAAATCTCCGTCCCAGTCTCAGGTCTTTTGCAGACTCCATCAGGTTTTCTTCCAGAATGGTCCTGTATTTGGCTCCATCCATCTTCCCATCAATTTTAACCATCTTCCCTATCCCTGCTGAAGAAAAGCAGGCCCAAACCATGATGCTGCCACCACCATGTTTGACAGTGGAGATGGTGTGTTCAGGGTGATGAGCTGTGTTGCTTTTACGCCAAACATAACGTTTTGCATTGTTGCCAAAAAGTTCAATTTTGGTTTCATCTGACCAGAGCACCTTCTTCCACATGTTTGGTGTGTCTCCCAGGTGGCTTGTGGCAAACTTTAAACAACACTTTTTATGGATATCTTTAAGAAATGACTTTCTTCTTGCCACTCTTCCATAAAGGCCAGATTTGTGCAATATACGACTGATTGTTGTCCTATGGACAGAGTGTCCCACCTCAGCTGTAGATCTCTGCAGTTCATCCAGAGTGATCATGGGCCTCTTGGCTGCATCTCTGAACAGTCTTCTCCTTGTATGAGCTGAAAGTTTAGAGGGAAGGCCAGGTCTTGGTAGATTTGCAGTGGTCTGATACTCCTTCCATTTCAATATTATCGCTTGCACAGTGCTCCTTGGGATGTTTAAAGCTTGGGAAATCTTTTTGTATCCAAATCCAGCTTTAAACTTCTTCACAACAGTATCTCGGACCTGCCTGGTGTGTTCCTTGTTCTTCATGATGCTCTCTGCGGAGACTTGATTACACACAGGTGGATTGTATTTATCATCATTAGTCATTTAGGTCAACATTGGATCATTCAGAGATCCTCACTGAACTTCTGGAGAGAGTTTGCTGCACTGAAAGTAAAGGGGCTGAATAATTTTGTTTTTGATTTGTTAAAAAAGTTTGAAATATCCAAAAAATGTTGTTCCACTTTATGATTGTGTCCCACTTGTTGATTCTTCACAAAAAAATACAGTTTTACATCTTTATGTTTGAAGCCTGAAATGTGGCAAAAGGTCGCAAAGTTCAAGGGGGCCGAATACTTTCGCAAGGCACTGTATCTGGCACCCACACAGAATCTATCTCCACCTGTAGTTTGGTCATGGTGTGGGGGTTACCTTGTTGGGGAACACAGTATCTATCTCCTCCTGCAGTTTGGTCATGACGTGGGGATTGGTTGCCAGGTTATAGGCCAGGAAACTCATAGTACTGCTGCTGGTCTCGTAGCCGGCGAAGATGAAGATCATGGCCTGAGACAAGATCTCATGATCAGTCAGTCCTGTGGAGGGAGGAGGAGGGAGAGAGAGAGAGAGAGAGAGAGAGAAGAATAGTTTACAGGTGTGTGTTTGTAACTGTAGTTTTCAGGTGTGTGTTTGTAACAGGTGTGTGTTTGTTACATTATTTTACCGGTGTGTGATTGTAACAATAGTTTCCAGGTGTGTGTTCGACAGGTACCTTTAGTCTGTTCCCCTCCTGTCTTTGTGTCGCTGCCTTTCTGAGAGTCGATCATCAGCTGTAAGAAATCCACCCGACTCTGGAAGCAGAAAGACATGAGGTCAAATCCATCCAATCACATCCAACACAAACAGATTCCACTGGATCTGGTCCAATCACAACCATCACAAACAGATTATTATGGATCTGGTCCAATCACAACCATCACAAACAGATTCTTATGGATCTGGTCCAATCACAACCAACACAAACATATTCTTATGGAACTGGTCCAATCACATCCAACAGAAACAGATTCCACTGGATCGGGTCCAATCACAACCATCACCAACATATTCTTATGGATCTGGTCCAATCACAACCATCACCAACATATTCTTATGGATCTGGTCCAATCACAACCATCACAAACCTATTCTTATGGATCTGGTCCAATCACAACCATCACAAACATATTCTTATGGATCTGGTCCAATCACAACCATCACAAACATATTCCACTGGATCTGGTCCAATCACAACCAACACAAACAGATTCCACTGGATCTGGTCCAATCACAACCATCACCAACATATTCTTATGGATCTGGTCCAATCACAACCATCACAAACATATTCTTCTGGATCTGCTCCAATCACATCCATCACAAACATATTCTTATGGATCTGGTCCAATCACAACCATCACAAACATAAACAAACAACATAATCAAATATAAATATAAAACCTGTTTACAGTTGAGTTCCCAGTGTCACGTCCAGATTTGATCTTAATCAGCGAAGCGTAAAAGAAGCCTGTCACCGCAGTCGGGAAGATAGAAAACTTCATCTTCTCCAAGATAGGACCAGTGAAGGGAAACAAACCTGGAGAAGGAGAGGAGGGGAGGAGAAGAGGAGAGGAGAGGAGGACAGGAGAGGAGAGGACAGGAGAGGAGAGGAGAGGACAGGACAGGACAGGACAGGAGAGGAGAGGAGAGGAGAGGAGAGGAGAGGAGAGGAGAGGAGAGGAGAGGAGAGGAGAGGAGAGGAGAGGAGAGGAGAGGAGAGGAGAGGAGAGGAGAGGAGAGGAGAGGAGAGGAGAGGAGAGGAGAGGAGAGGAGAGGAGAGGAGAGGAGAGGAGAGGAGGAGAGCAACTATTTATTGAAAGGTGTACAACTTCATATGATTAAAAAGTACAATTCTGCGTCTGTGTGTGTCTGTGCGTGTGTTGTCTCACAGACTAGGAGGAACAGTGGGTTTAAAAGGTCAAACTTGGTCATTTTCTTGACGTTGGAGACGAAGGGGTCTGAAGGGTTGTTCAGAGAGTCAATGTCCACACTGAAGGCTGTGCTGGTGACCACGTCCATACTGTATGGCCCAAAGAACCTGCAACACAACCACAATTACACAACTACTGATCACAACTACACAACTACTGACCCATTTCTGCTCTCCTGCGCCTGACTTCCCTGCAGCTGTTATTACTCCCTTACATATAAAAGGGCACACTTTTCGGCATTTGCTGTATAATCGATGAGAAACTCCATATTGCTAATGTTCGGTCCCTTACTAGACGTTCGCAAATATTTGTAAAATTTGCAGACGGCGGCGGGCCGTGCACCGGGGCCAGATCTTCTGTGAAGTCATCGAACAAAGTATCTCGGAAATTCCACCAGATGTTGAATGGACTCTTATTGCAAATGTACAAAACATCACCAATCACTACATGACCATTTCTCCTAAACGGAAAAGACTTCGAAGACGAAACTTGGTGAGCATAGGTTTGGCATAATGGGCTGTTAGCACCGAAACAAGATGGCGTCGAGGCCTCAACGCTTTTTGAGTTAAGGCCATTTTTCTGGGATTAGAAGTCAAAAATGAAAATTGAGCGCTAATTTGACCGCTTCACGTCAAAGTACATGAACCTACGGTGTCAGGAAAAAAGAACCATCATATCATAATTTAAGAGAGATTGTACAATGTACAATTGGTGATGTTCAAATATATATATATATATTTTTTTACGTTTTTGATCCAGTGGAATGTTTAGACGAATCCGTTAAGGTGGGTTTCGGAATTCGTGATTTCTGATATTTTATGTAATTTTCTGAAATAACACTCAATAATTCAACCCTTTGTAAATAAGTCAGTTCTTAACGTAAAGACTTAAAACTCAAAATTCTGTAAGAGCCTACCCCAAGGGGGATATGTGTTTACTTTCAGCTTCCTGTGTCAACCGGAAGAGCATACAGTTAGGGTCATAAGGGATGTTTCGAAGGGTTAAAAAGGTCATATCTTTCCAAAACTTCATACGTGTGATTAGGCAAACCTGTAAATCAGTAATTTCTCCTAACAGATCCCCCATAGGGGATGTTTCGAAGGGTTGAAAGAGTCAGATCTTTCCAAAACTTCATAAGTGTAATTAGGCAACCCTCATGAACTGTAAATCAGTCATTTCTCCCATCAGATTTGCAAGAAAAACTCACACACACACAGCAAGGATGGAGTGACACAGGGTGGGGCTTACAGCCACACAGAGCCTGCAATAGTTACCTTCATTCGAACAATCAAAGAACCGTCAGACCTAGAGCTCTGAAAGATTGGAAACCTGTTCTAGAGCTAAAGTCAATAGTGCACGGTGAGTTATGTGGCTCTAGAAGGTTATCAGACTGAGAAACAGCCTCATACATTTGCAATAACTTCGATTAATTTTGACCATCACGAAAATGACAATATTTAGAAAAGTCCCAGAGTTGCAAGACTAGGTGCATTGACACCGCCTCGGCCCATAGAGATGGATCCTTATGTTTCTGTCCGATAGCTCATTCAAGGACCCCGTAGCAATGCCTGGAAAATGTGGATTTTCAGCAACAATTAAGGTTGCTGCTCAGGCTTCAAATGACATATCAAGCCAAAACTTGGGATTCGGGGTCGCCTGAACCCGCAGCTAGAATGTAACTACGTGTTTTACGTTTTTATTATGGTGTAAACTGAAGGTGCTGTGAATATTGGGTCTGCTCTGAAATATGTGATAGTTGGCTTTTAAACGAGTTGGAAACAGTGGGTTTGGTGTCCGTTGGTATCAGTTTGGTGTCAGAATTATATCTAATTGACTGATGGGCGGTGACTTGCTAGCTGACTTTTGTCCATTTGCAATATGTCTAAACAGTGATAGACCATCACCAAATTGACAATCTGAAATCAACACCAACGAGCAATGGAGAGGAACCAGAATCACTGCCCGGCCATCCTGAGTTCATCAGGCCAGTCAAATTCGTGATGGTAAATGCCCATTGAAACATATTGCAAATGGACAGTCAGGCACCTGGTGATTAGAACGGGTTACCAGGAGCACATTTTACAAATGGTTTTAATTGCCTTTAGGGGGTGCAAGGGGTCCATGGTTGTTAAAAATTGTTAAAATACGACAGTCCCACTTCTCTCATGTCACCATTGAGCGATGGAGAGGAACCCCTATCACTGCCCGGCTATCCCGAGTTCATCGGGCCAGTCAATTTAGCATTTCTGCAGTCTTTTTGAGCATTTCAAATTCGTGATGGTAATTGCCCATTGAAACATATTGCAAATGGACAGTACATTTGCAATAAAATTCAACAGTGAAAAAACATCACCAAATGAACTTGATGAAATCAACACAACGAGTGATGGAGAGGAACCACTATCACTGCCTGGCCATCCCGAGTTCATCGGGCCAGTCAGTGTTTTGCATTTCTGCAGTATTTTTGAGCATGTCAAATTGTGATTTTAAATGCCCATTGAAACATATTGCAAATGGACAGCTGTGCGCCTGGTGATTGGAATTGGTTACCAGGAGCACATTTTTTAAATGGTCTCCAAAACCTTAGGAGGGTGCAAAGGGTCTACGGTTGGGTAGGGAGGGGGCGCCACTATTCATTTTGGATGTTTTTTAAAAAATGATTAAAAAACCACTTCCCACTTCTCCCTCATCATACATGACAAATAGACCATCTAGGTTGATTCATGGCTTAACATAGTGCTATATATCATTTTGGCAGTACAAATGCCATTTGGACATGATTCACAGACTTTTGGGGTTGGAAACCGACTTCCTATGATCGTACATGGCAAATGGACATAATATCATGAATTGGCACTTTAAATACTTTCATATTGCATTTGGACAAGTCTTATGGCATTTGGCAATGGTTCACTGACTTTTGACTCCAACTTTTGACTTCCTATGAAATCATATTGCAAATGGACAAAAAACATATGCCTTATGGACAAGTAAAAAAAATATAACAATAAAATATGACAAAAGTATGTTCATACAGTTGTTATACATGTATAATTGACCCCCCCAAAAAATTGAAAGAATTTCGAAAACCAAAAAACACTTTTTTAAGGAGGTGATACTTTTTTGTGTGTTTTTTTTCTCAACATTTTCTAAATTTGACTCTTGGGCCTTGACTTGATGTGCATTTGCAATATGAACATTTACCGTGGAGCGCGCTTGCCATCTATTGGATTTTCGCTGTGTGACACTTGGCCATATGACATTTGCAATAAGTTTTGAATGAAATGGCTTCCGTTTGAGTGGTATTGTACATCGTGTATATGTTTCGTACAGTGCCAATAAGTTTCCATTCATTTTTTGTCTATTTCAGGGGGGTATTTCCTTACATGAACAGATGTTGAACTGAAACCCAACTCCTATTTACAATTCACTATTGACCATTAGTACTCTAGTACTCTAGTCCTCTCATCCTCTCAAACTCGCAAACTCTGCAATGTGTATTTATCTTCAATATATGCTTACAATAATGACTACACAACTACTGACCATACAACTACTGACCACACAACTACTGACCATGACCACACAACTGCTGACCACACAACTACTGACCACAGCTACGGACCGCAACTACTGACCATAACTACCGACCACAACCACACAACTACTGACCACACACCGACTGACCACAACTACTGACCACAACCAGACATTTACTGACCACATAACTACTGACCACACAACTACCGACCACAACCACAACCAAACAAGTACAGACCAAACAAGTACTGATCACACAACTATAGACTACACAGCTACTGAACATAATTACTGACCACAACTACTGACCACAACCACACAACTACTGACCACAACCACACAACTACCGACCACAACTATTGACCACAACCACACAACTACTGACCACAACTACTGACCATACAACTATTGACCGCAACCACACAACTAAGTATGTGAATCCTTTGGAATTACCTGGATTTCTGCATAAATTAGTCATACAATTTTATCTGATCTTAAAGGCACAGCACACCAACAAAACCACATCCCAACTGTGAAGTATGGTAGAGCCTCACGGTTTGGGGCCTCAGGGCCTGCTTGCTGTTTGCAGCTTGCTGTAATCAACGGAAAAATACATTTCCAAGTTTATCAAGACTTTTTGCAGGAGAATGTAAGGCCATCTGTCTGCAAATTGAAGCTTAACAGAAGTTGGGTGAAGTTGGGTGAAGTAAATCAACGGAATGGCTTCAAGAGAAGAAAATTCACCTTCTGGAGTGGCCCAGTCAGCCCTGACCTCAAACCGATTTAAAATGCTGTGGCATGACCTCGAAAGTGGTTCACGCCAGACATCCTAAGAATATTGCTGAACTGAAACAGTTTTGTAAAGATGAATGGTCCAAAATTCCTCCCGACAGTTGTGCAGGTCTGATCTGCAACTTTAGAAAACGTTTGGTTAAGTTTATTGCTGCCAAAGGAGGGTGAACCAGTTTTTAAATCCAAGTGTTCACACACTTTTTCCACCCTACACTGTGCATGTTCAAGGTGTTTACGGTCTATTCAATAAAGACATAACATATAATTGTTTGTGTGTTATTAGTTTAAGCAGACTGTGTTTGACTATTGTTGTGACATAGATGAAGATCAGATCAAAGTGTATGAACAATTTATGCAGAAATCCAGGTAATTCCAAAGGGTTCACATACTTTTTCTATATACCTACCACACAACTACTGACCACACAACAACTGACCACACACTTACTGACCACACAACCATTGACCGCACAACCACTGACCGCACAACCACCAACCACAACAACTGACAACACAACCACCGACCACGCAACTATTGACCACAACCACACATCTACTGACCACACAACTATTGACTACACAACTACTGACCACACAACTACTGACCACACAACTATTGACCACAACCACACAACTACCGACCACACAACCACCGACCACAACCACTGACCACACAACTACTGACCACACAACTATTGACCACAACCACACAACTACTGACCACACAACTACCGACCACAGCTACTGACCACACAACTACTGGTCGCACAACTACCGACCACACAACTACTGGCCACACAACTACCTACCACACAGTCGCCTCTTCACTGTTGATGTTGAGACTGGTGTTTTGTGGTTACTATTTAATGAAGCTTCCAGTTGAGGACTTGTGAGGCGTCTGTTTCTCAAACTAGACACTCTAATGTCCTCTTGCTCAGTTGTGCACCGGGGCCTCCCACTCCTCTTTCTATTCTGGTTAGGGCCAGTTTGCGCTGTTCTGTGAAAGGAGTAGTACACATTGTTGTACGAGCTTCAGTTTCTTTGGCAATTTCTCGCATGGAATAGCCTTCATTTCTCAGAACAAGAGTAGACTGACTAGTTTCAGGAGAAAGTTATTTGTGTCTGGACATTTTGAGCCTGTAATTGAACCCACAAATGCGGATGCTCCAGATACTCAACTAGTCTAAAGAAGGCCAGTTTTATTGCTTCTTTAATCAGAGCCATAGTTTTTAGCTGTGCTAACATAATTGCAGAATGGTTTTCTAAGGATCAATTAGCCTTTTAAAATTATAAACTTGGATTAGCTAACACAACGTGCCATTGGATCACAGGAGTGATAGTTGCTGATAATGAGCCTCTGTACGCCTATGTAGATATTCCATAAAAAAATTATCCGTTTTCAGCTACAATAGTCATTTACAACATTAACAATGTCTACACTGTATTTCTGATCGATTTGACGTTATTTAAATTGTGAAAAAAATGTGCTTTTCTTTCAAAAACAAGGACATTTCTAAGTGACCCCCAAAACATTTTGAGCGGCACTGTATATGATATATATATTTATATGGTGTAATATTAAAATATCTATGTATGTGTATTACAATGAAGACTCAGGGGTGTAAGGTGAAAGGTGTAGAAGTTAGAGGTTAGAGGTCAGAGGTCAGGACTCACTCCTTCACTTCGATGGTCTGGTCTTTATCTGCCTGCTTCTTCATTCCGTTCAGCAGGTTAGCAGAGTGCTGCTTCATGATACCAAACATCTAGATGTATAGAGAGAGACAGAGACAGAGAGAGAGAGAGAGAGTGAGAGAGAGACAGAGAGAAACAGAGACAGAGACAGAGACAGAGAGAGGGAGAGAGAAAGAGAGACAGAGAGACAGAGACAGAGAGAAATAGAGACAGAGACAGAGAGAGAGAGAGAGAGAGAGAGAGAGAGAGGTTAACAGAGTGCTGCTTTATGATACCAAACATCTATATGTATAGAGAGAGACAGAGACAGAGAGAGACAGAGACAGAGAGAAACAGAGACAGAGAGAGAGAGAGAGAGAGAGAGAGAGAGAGAGAGAGAGAGAGAGAGAGAGAGAGAGAGAGAGAGAGAGAGAGAGGTTAACAGAGTGCTGCTTTATGATACCAAACATATATATATATATATATTGTGGAGAATGCGGGCATTAGGTGGAGACCGCAAGGAAGGTGTACAGTCAAGGCAGGGAAAGTACCCCAGCTAAAGGTGCCATTATTGACTGGGAGAGACTGCCCCCTATATAAGGAGCTTCGGCACATTATTGACTGGGAGAGACTGCCCCCTATATAAGGAGCTTCGGCAGATGACGTTACACACAGGAAAAAGGGGATCAGGTCTCTCTATCACACGGCACGAGCCGGGCCCCCGAAGGGGGACAGGAACGCTAAACAAATCCAAGCCCGAGGTATTAGCCCTACAAGGAAACGTAGCCTCGACCTCGTCCTCTGGAGAAATAGCGACCCAACGTCTCCGACAGCTATTCCAGGAAACCACCGGTGAAGACACCTGCGAAGGGTTATATACGACGCAGGAAGGAAGGAGCAACTAGGGGCTAGTGATAAATTTGAAGCCCCATCCGAGGAGGGAACATGGAAAGGATTCTCCTCGGGCACCCCTGGCGGGGACGGGGAACAACCTCTACACCCCTCTACCGAGGTCGATCTGTCCCAAGAATGAATGGGACAGTTCGGCACCTCTCAGCATAGAGACCCAGATCTACGGGATGCCATGAGGAAGGTGAAGGTGATTGACGGGAGAAACGTTGACGGATCAGGTGAGCCCTCTCTTCCCTACTATGCAATCAGGCAAGGAAGGGGGAAAAACAGGAATTATTAATGGTGCCTAGACCATACAGGGATACTGTCCTACAGCTGGCACATTCCCACGTCTTAGGAGGACACCTGGCATGGGACAAAACTATTGACAGAATCAGGGAGAGGTTCTATTGGCCCTGTGTCACCCGAGATGTGGCCAGGTATTGTAGGACATGTGATCAATGTCAGCGTACAGCCCTACGGCAACACCAGAGGTTCTATTGGCCCCGTGTCACCTGGGATGAGGCCAGGTATTGTAGGACGTGTGATCAATGTCAGCGTACAGCCCCACGGCAACACCAGAGGTTCTATTGGCCCCGTGTAACCTGGGATGAGGCCAGGTATTGTAGGACGTGTGATCAATGTCAGCGTACAGCCCCACGGCAACACCAGAGGTTCTATTGGCCCCGTGTCACCTGGGATGAGGCCAGGTATTGTAGGACGTGTGATCAATGTCAGCGTACAGCCCCACGGCAACACCTGAGGTTCTATTGGCCCCGTGTCACCTGGGATGAGGCCAGGTATTGTAGGATGTGTGATCAATGTCAGCGTACAGCCCCACGGCAACACCTGCGTGCTTTGATACCTCTCCCCATTATAGAGACCCCCTTTGAACACATAGCTATGGACCTCGTGGGACCCCTCCCAAAAATCTGCCAGAGGACACGAGTACATCCTAGTTGTCGTAGATTATGCTACCAAGTTCCCAGAGGCCAAACCCTTTCGTAACATGTCGTCAAAGGGAATCTCCAAGGAATTGTTCATGATGTCGGATGGGCCTTCCCAAGACAATCCTAACCGATCAGGGAACCCTGTTCATATCCCGGTTGATGAAGGACTTGTGTCGGTTATAACAGGTTCAACAGATACGCACAAGCATATTCCACCCTTAAACAGACGGGTTGTGTGAATGCCTGAACAAAACGATTAAAAGCATGTTGAGAAGAGTGATGTTCAGAGATGGGAAAAACTGGGAAATGCTTCTCCCCCACTTAATGTTCGCCCTGCGAGAAGTACCCCAGGCGTCCACTGGGTTTTCCCCATTTAAACTGCTCTACGGCAGGCCCTGTCGAGGGATCCTCGATTTAGTCAAGGAGAACTAGGAGGCCCAACCCTGCCAATTCCGGTCCATGATAGAACATGTTGCAATGATGAGAGACCGCCTGTCGGCAGTGTGGCAAGTAAAGGAGCATATGGAGAAGGCTCAACGGACCCAAGGCCTACGATAAGTCAGCGACACCCCGTGATTTTACCGTGGGAGAGAAAGTGATGGTGCTCGTGCCCACGGCCGAACAACACTAGCTGGCGCAGTGGAGGGGGCCCCTACGAGGTAACGGAAGGGCTCTCACCGGTCAATTACCTCATCAAGCAACCTGACAGGAGGAAGAAGGTCCAACTCTTTCATATAAACCTGTTGAAGAAGTACCATGGAAGAGAGGAGGGGGTGGAGGGCAAAGGAAAAGAGGAGGTCCTTCCACAGGTGGGCCGTGGCCAAACTCTCCTGCCGGAGCAGTCGGGACAGCTAGATACACTGATTATGCAATTCGGCAGGGTGTCCTCTCCCTTCCCAGGGCAAACAGATGTCCTGTTTCACCATAACCACACTGAACCCGGTAAGAAGGTGCATATCCGGCCTTACAGGATTCCTGAGGCTCGCCGAGTCATCGCTAAGAACGAGGTAAGGGAGATGCTGAGGATGATGGTGATCGAGCCATCTACAAGTGAGTGGTCCAGTTCCATAGTCCTGGTCCCCAAACCCGATGGTAGTATGAGACTCTGCAACAACTTTAGGAGGGAGAACGCTCTCATCTCTACATTCGACGCGTATCCCATGCCCCGCGTTTATGAACTCTTGGAGAGCTTAGGAAAGGCCAAGTTCATCACCACCCTGGATTTGATGAAGGGATATTGGAACCTGTGCTCCGGAGGGGCTTTTTCAGTATGTGAGGATGCCCTTCAGACTGCATGGTACTGCGGCAACTTTCCAACGCCATTCTACGGCCCCATCAAGAGTATGCAGCGGCATACATAGACGATGTGTTCATCCACAGCGAGGACTGGGACAGTCACCTCCTGCGACTACGGGCGGTGCTCGTGAGCCTGGAAGCTACAGGGTTGATGACCAATCCCAAAAAATGCTGCCTGGGTTTGTCCGAAGCGAAATTCTCACCGTGGGGAACGGGAAAATACGCCCACAGACAGAGAAGACCAAGCAATTCGGGACTGGCCTCGACCCCGGGCCAAGCGGGACGTTCGGGCCTTCTTAGGGGTAACGGATATTATCGCCGTTTCATCTCTGGATATGCAACCATTGCCAACCCCCTCACAAACCTCATCAAGAAAAACCTGCCAAACCGTGTAGTGTGGAAGGCCAAGACAGAAGACGCCTTTCAGTTGCTTAAAGATAGCCTGTGCTCTGATCCCGTCCTGCAGGCTCCTGACTTCTCCCAAGAGTTCATTGTGCAGGTAGATGCCTCAGATACGGGGCTCGGGCTATCCTAGCTCAGGGTGAAGGCAAAGCAGAGAGGCCTATTCTCTTCATAAGTAGCAAGCGCAGTGATCGGGAACAGAGATATGCTACCATAGAGAAAGAGGCCCTAGCCATTAAGTGGGCCCTCGATTATCTCCGGTACTACCTACTTGGACGTAGGTTTGCCCTCGTTACCGACCATGCTCCCCTCACATGGATGGCCAGTAAAGATAAAGAGAAACAATAACAACACAATAGCTAGATGGTTTCTTGCTTTACAACCGTTTTCTTTCCATGTCATCCACAGGGCCGGATCGAGGAACGGGAATGCAGACGCGCTGTCCCGACGCGACCAAGACGGTGTGTCTGGCGCCCGGGCCTCCGGTCCGGTCCTGAGGGGGGAGGTATGTGGAAGGACCGCCAGATGGCTGGATAGTAGCCCAGCCAGGCATGTGAGCCAAGGTGATCAGAGGCAAATAACTGAGGCAAGCAGTTATTAATTCAGACCCATAACCATTCATATGGCGGTAGACTATAGCAATTTATTAATTCAGACCCATAACCATTCGGATGGTGGTAGACTATAGCAGTTATTAATTCAGACCCATAACCATTCAGATGGCGGTAGACTATAGCAGTTATTAATTCAGACCCATAACCATTAAATCTTTGTGAAGAGAAGTGAAAGCTCTCAGCATGTAATTCTAGTCCTATATGAAGAAGATCTGGGTCCTGGGTGGTGCAGTGGTCAAATGCACTGCAGAGCGACAATACAGCCTGGTGTTCAATCCCAGGCTGTTTCACAACCGTGAATAATTTTGCACGCCCAATTTTTCAGTTTTTGATTTGTTAAAAAAGTTTGTAATATCCAATAAATGTCGTTCCACTTCATGATTGTGTCCCACTTGTTGTTGATTCTTCACAAAAAAATACAGTTTTATATCTTTATGTTTGAAGCCTGAAATGTGGCAAAAGGTCGCAAAGTTCAAGGGGGCCGAATACTTTCGCAAGGCACTGTATATATATCAGAGCATACTACTATATACAGTTGAAGTAGGAAGTTTACATGCACCTTATCCAAATACATTTAAACTCAGTTTTTCACAATTCCTCACACTTAATCCTAGTACAAATTCCCTGTTTATGTCAGTTAGAATCACCACTTCATTTTAAGAATATGAAATGTCAGAATAATAGTAGGGAGAATGATTTATTTCAGCTTTTACTTCTTTCTTCCACATTCCCAGTGGGTCAGAAGTTTACATATGCTCAATTAGTATTTGGTAGCATTGCCTTTAAATTGTTTAACTTGGGTCAAACGTTTCGTGTAGCCTTCCACAAGTGTCCCGCAATAAGTTGGGTGAATTTCGTCCCATTCCTCCTGACAGAGCTGATGTAACTGAATCAGGTTTGTAGGCCTCCTTGCTCGCACACGCTTTTTCAGTTCTGCCCACACATTTTCTATGGGATTGAGGTCAGGGCTTTGCGATGGCCACTCCAATACCTTGACTTTGTTGTCCTTAAGCCATTTTGCCACAACTTTGGAAGTATGCTTGGGGTCATTGTCCATTTGGAAGACTCATTTGCAATCAAGCTTTAACTTCCTGACTGATGTCTTGAGATGTTGCTTTAATATATCCACATAAATTTCGTTCTTCATGAATCCATCTATTTTGTGAAGTGCACAAGTCCCTCCTTGTCACGTTCTGACCTTTATTTCCTGTGTTTTGTATTTAGTTAGTATGGTCAGGGCGTGGGCAGTCTATGTTTGATTTTCTATGATTTGGGGTTTTCTATGTTTCGGCCTAGTATGGTTCTCAATCAGAGGCAGGTGTCATTAGTTGTCTCTGATTGAGAATAATAAACTTAGGTAGCCTGGGTGTCACTGTGTGTTTGTGGGTGATTGTTCCTGTCTTTGTGTTTGCACCAGATGGGACTGTTTTAGGTTTTCTCACATTTGTTGTTTTTGTTAGTTATCTCATGTGTAGTTTCTTTATAAATTAAAGAATATGAATAACCACCACAATGCGCTTTGGTTTGCCTCTCCTTCAGATGAAGAAAACCATTACACTCCTGCAAAAAGTATGATCTTTGTCCCCATGTGCAGTTGCAAACCGTAGTCTGGCTTTTATATGGCGGTATTGGAGCAGTGGCTTCTTCCTTGCTGAGCGGCCTTTCAGGTTATGTCGATATACGACTCGTTTTACCGTGGATGTAGATACTTTTGTACTCTTTTCCTCCAGCATCTTCACAAGTTCCTTTGCTGTTGTTCTGGGATGGATTTGCACTTTTCGCACCAACGTATGTTAATCTCTAGGAGACCGAACGCATCGCCTTCCTGAGCGATATGACAGCTGCGTGGTCCCATGGTGTTTATACTTGTGTACTATCGTTTGTACAGATGTGGCACCTTCAGGCGATTGGAAATTGCTCCCAAGGATGAACCAGACTTGTGGAGGTCTACAATAATTTTTCTGAGGTCTTGGCTGATTTATTTTGATTTTCCCATGATGTCAAGCGAAGAGACACTGAGTTTGAAGGTAGGCCTTGAAATACATCCACAGGTACACCTCCAATTGACTCAAATTATATCAATCAGCCTATCAGAAGCTTCTAAAGCCATGACATCATTTTCTGTGATTTTTCAAGCTGTTTAAAGGCACAGCCAACTGTCAACATAGTGTATGTGAACTCCTGACCCACTGGAATTGTGATACAGTAAATTATAAGTTAAATAATCTGTCTGCAAACAATTGTTGGAAAAATGACTTGTGTCATGCACAAAAGTAGATGTCCTAACCGACTTGTCAGAACTATAGTTTGTTAACAAGACATTTGTGGAGGGGTTGAAAAACTAGTTTAATTGACTCCAACCTAAGTGTATGTAAACTTCCGACTTCAAGTGTAATTTATACTCCAGACTTCGACGTTGCTCATCCTAATTTTTCTATATTTCTTAATTCCATTATTTTACTTTTAGACTTGTGTGTATTGTTGTGTCTTGTTTGATATTACTGCTGTTGGAGCCAGGAATAGAAACATTTCACTACACCCATAACTGCTTAATATGTGTTTGTGACTAATACAATTTGATTTGATTTAGGTTTGAGTTTATAACAAGCTATAATGGGTTAGTTTATAACAAGCTATAATGAGTTAGTAAACATTTATAACAAGCTAGAATGAGTTAGGAAAGAGTTTATAACAAGCTAGAATGAGTTAGTTTATAACAAGCTATAATGAGTTAGTTTATAACAAGCTATAATGGGTTAGTTTATAACAAGCTATAATGGGTTAGTTTATAACAAGCTATAATGAGTTAGTAAACAGTTTATAACAAGCTATAATGAGTTTATAAAGAGTTTATAATGAGCTATAATGAGTTTATAACAAGCTAGAATGAGTTAGTAAAGAGTTTATAACAAGCTATAATGAGTTAGTAAACAGTTTATAACAAGCCAAAATGAGTTTATAAAGAGTTTATAACAAGCTAGAATGAGTTAGTTTATAACAAGCTATAATGAGTTAGGAAAGAGTTTATAATGAGCTATAATGAGTTACTAAATAGTTTGTAACAAGCTATAATGAGTTTATAAGGGGTTTATAATGAGCTATAATGAGTTTATAACAAGCTATAATGAGTTAGGAAAGAGTTTATAACAAACTATAATGAGTTAGTTTATAACAAGCTATAATGAGTTAGTTTATAACAAGCTATAATGAGTTAGTTTATAACAAGCTATAATGAATTAGTTTATAACAAGCTATGAGTTAGTTTATAACAAGCTATAATGAGTTAGTTTATAACAAGCTATAATGAGTTAGTTTATAACAAGCTATAATGAGTTAGTTTATAACAAGCTATAATGAGTTAGTTTATAACAAGCTATAATGAGTTAGTTTATAACAAGCTATAATGAGTTAGTTTATAACAAGCTATAATGAGTTAGTTTATAACAAGCTATAATGAGTTAGTTTATAACAAGCTATAATGAGTTAGTTTATAACAAGCTATAATGAGTTAATTTATAACAAGCTATGAGTTAGTTTATAACAAGCTATAATGAGTTAGTAAACAGTTTATAACAAGCTATAATGGGTTAGTTTATAACAAGCTATAATGAGTTAGTTTATAACAAGCTATAATGAGTTAGTTTATAACAAGCTATAATGAGTTAATTTATAACAAGCTATGAGTTAGTTTATAACAAGCTATAAAGAGTTAGTAAACAGTTTATAACAAGCTATAATGAGTTAGGAAAGAGTTTATAAAAAGCTATAATGAGTTAGTAAAGAGTTCATAACAAGCTATAGAGTTCATAACAAGTTGGTAAAACATAGGAAGGGAGAGATGGAGGGATGGTTCTACCTCTTTTAGTCGTCCAGAGGTAAAGGAAGGTGAGAGGACACTGCGGATCCGTCTCCATGTATCGTCCTCGGCAACGGACAACGCATCAAACATCTCACCGTTCAGATGGAAGTCCTAAAACATGGAGGACAGTTGTATTAATTATCAAACAGCTCCCCGTTCAGACAGACGTCCTAAAACATGGAGGCCAGTTGTATGAATTGTCAAACAGATCACCATTCAGAATGATGTTCTTAAACAACAGTTGTATTAATTATATGATTTAATAATGATCACAGTATTTACATAATATTCACACTACTTTAAAATGTACGAATAATGAACGACACAAATAATGTATTAATAATATCAGTCATAATGTTAGGATTATAATTATTCAGATTATTATTAGGGGGATGTGTGTGTGTGTGCGTGTGTATGTGTGCGTGTGTATGTGTGTGTGTGTGTGTGTGTGTGTGTGTGTCTCACCCTGCGGTTGATGAAGATGTTGTAACACTCTTTAATCAGGACGGTCTTGATTATGCTTTTGTCCATGGTACACAGAACAGGCTGCCTCCCATCATAGATCCTTCACAGAGGAGAAACACACCTGGCTTTAACCACTATATATACACCCCTACATGGTACAGACTGCCTCCCATCATAGATCCTTCACAGAAGAGAAACACACCTGGCTTTAACCACTATATATACACACCTACATGGTACAGACTGCCTCCCATCATAGATCCTTCACAGAGGAGAAACACACCTGGCTTTAACCACTATATATACACCCCTACATGGTACAGACTGCCTCCCATCATAGATCCTTCACAGAAGAGAAACACACCTGGCTTTAACCACTATATATACACACCTACATGGTACAGACTGCCTCCCATCATAGATCCTTCACAGAGGAGTAACACACCTGGCTTTAACCACTATATATACACCCCTACATGTTACAGACTGCCTCCCATCATTGATCCTTCACAGAGGAGAAACACACCTTGCTTTAACCACTATATATACACCTACATGGTACAGACTGCCTCCCATCATAGATCCTTCACAGAGGAGAAACACACCTGGCTTTAACCACTATATATACACACCTACATGGTACAGACTGCCTCCCATCAAAGATCCTTCACAGAGGAGAAACACACCTGGCTTTAACCACTATATATACACACCTACATGGTACAGACTGCCTCCCATCATAGATCCTTCACAGAGGAGAAACACACCTGGCTTTAACCACTATATATACACACCTACATGGTACAGACTGCCTCCCATCAAAGATCCTTCACAGAGGAGAAACACACCTGGCTTTAACCACTATATATACACACCTACATGGTACAGACTGCCTCCCATCATAGATCCTTCACAGAGGAGAAACACACCTGGCTTTAACCACTATATATACACACCTACATGGTACAGACTGCCTCCCATCATAGATCCTTCACAGAGGAGAAACACACAGGGTTGTATTGTCTGTTCAGATGTGTAGGAGGAGACTCAGCGTAGCAGAAAGGGTTAAATAGCTGATGTGAATCTGATGCAGCTGCATTGACCCTAATGGGAAGAATAAACTTGATTTAACCTTTACTAATCGTCTGTGAGTTTTACTAGGTTCATTTAGAGCCAAACAGTAGAAAGAGATGGGTTAGAAGAAGCCTACATAACCAACCCATAAAGTAAAATATATTGCCTCAGATTACGTTATTGAGTTTGGGTTAAGTTGGACAGGTATACTAGTAACTGAATGCAATCAGATTACATTATTGAGTTTGGGGTAATGTTGGACAGGTAAAACTAGTAACTGAATGTAATCAGATTTGGTAAAATTAGTAACTGATTACATTTAGAAAGTAACCATGGAAACCCACACATTTAACTCTTATTAAACTACATAGAAAACATTATTTTGTTCGTGGTTGATTTTATTACAATTTTTCATGGTCACATGGCAGCTCGAGAACTATACAATATATATATCTTATCTTGCATTGCTGGAAAATGACCCCTAACTAAGCATTTCACTGTTAGTCTACACTGGTTAACTACGATAAATGTGACAAATAACATTTGATTTGATGTAAGTCCTTACACTACAATGAGGGTGATGAGGAGGGCCAGGAGGGTCCAGGTCTCAGCGGAGAAGTATGGCAGAAAACTCATCATCTTTCCTCCGGTTCGGCTCCCTGCTGCTTCTGAAAACAAAGGCTCCGTTTTCTCTCAGGTTTGTTGGAGTTCACTTCTCCGATGGTCTGACAGGTTTTGAGTAGTTTTTTTCTGTTCAGGTTCTAGTGTGGTTCTTCTGCGAAGCGGCCGATCTCGACTACCGACCGTTGCTCTTCTCCGTTCTCTGTTTGAGACCATGCAGGTTGGAAGTGACACTTTTACCCCGTGTGATGTGTGATGCTAGCTAGAATAATGATGAGCCACAATGGAATTTGCGGTTCGACTTCAAAATAAGAGTCCCATACTGAAACGGATGCAAACAGATACAAATCATGTAATAATGCCGTATTTGGATTAGATAATGCTGAACAGGGTTGGAATGTTGTTATAAGAATTCAACTAAAGACAGTAAGTAGTTCATTTGACACACAACAAATAGGTGAAGTCCCACTGTGGCTGTATTAGAATTGCATTGGGGCAGACTTCTATTGCACTGTACATCATTACCTCTGGATCTTGGGTCCATGAAATGTGAAGAGTTTAAACAAATATTAGCGTCTTAGTTCTTATTACAGGACTTTAACTGTGGAAATCACCTCACAATTCCATAAGTTAAAAAAATATATAATAAAATAAAATAATAACATTGAACCTTTATTTAACTAGGCAGTTAAGAACAAATTCTTATTTACAATGACAGCCTACCCCGGCCAAACCCAGACGATGCTGGGCAAATTGTGCACCACCCTATGGGACTCCCAATCTCGACCAGATGTGATACAGCCTGCATTTGAACCAGGGACTGTAGTGACGCCTCTTGCATAGCGATGCATTGCCTTAGACCGCTGCACCACTCTGGAGTCCTGTACATTGCAATATGAATGTTCAGTATAGGCTGAGTTGTGAGGTGATTTCCCTCCATTAAAGTCCTGCAATAAGAGCCGCGATTGTAATATTTGTGTAAACTCTTTATAATTGTAATCTGTGGGTGTCAATGAGTAGGCTGGTACCCCATGTCATGATCCCAAGACCCATAAGGCTGGTACCCCATGTCATGATCCCAAAGATCCATAAGGCTGGTACCCCATGTCATGAACCCAGGAGCCATAAGGCTGGTACGATATGTCATGAACCAAGATCCATAAGGCTGGTACCCCCTGTCATGAACCTAAGATCCATAAGGCTGGTACAATATGTCATGAACCAGGATCCATAAGGCTGGTACCCCCTGTCATGAACCTAAGATCCATAAGGCTGGTACAATATGTCATGAACCCAGGACCCATAAGGCTGGTGCCCATGTCATGAACCAGGATCCATAAGGCTGGTACGATATGTCATGAACCAGGATCCATAAGGCTGGTACCCCCTGTCATGAACCTAAGATCCATAAGGCTGGTACAATATGTCATGAACCCAGGACCCATAAGGCTGGTGCCCATGTCATGAACCAGGATCCATAAGGCTGGTACGATATGTCATGAACCAGGATCCATAAGGCTGGTACGATATGTCATGAACCAGGATCCATAAGGCTGGTACGATATGTCATGAACCAGGATCCATAAGGCTGGTACCCCCTGTCATGAACCTAAGATCCATAAGGCTGGTACAATATGTCATGAACCCAGGACCCATAAGGCTGGTGCCCATGTCATGAACCAGGATCCATAAGGCTGGTACGATATGTCATGAACCAGGATCCATAAGGCTGGTACGATATGTCATGAACCCAGGACCCATAAGGCTGGTACGATATGTCATGAACCCAGGATCCATAAGGCTGGTACCCCCTGTCATGAACCTAAGATCCATAAGGCTGGTACCCCCTGTCATGAACCCAGGATCCACAAGGCTTGTACATTGAAGGTGTGTTGCAGTCCTGAAGACTATACATCCACAGTGCAATATAAACACATTTTGGGGGGGAATCAAATTAAACAAATTATTGTGTTTTTAAACATGTATATAACAGTATTCCAACCTTGTTTCGAATTATCTCGTCCAAATCTAGTGTAATTTTAACAGATTTTATTTGGTGTCAAATGAACTAATTATTGTCTTTTGTTGAATGTATTATATATGTTTAGCAACATAAAGGCCCTCCAGGATTGTTGCATGATTCCACAATTTACATCCCGTTTGCATCCGATTCAATGGGTAACTTTTATTTTGAAAACCGACCCGCCGATTTTACTATTGATGCTCAGGCAAATGTTGTTCACTACACACACACACGCAATAAAGAGATCAGAGGGAGACTGTGTGAGAGGTGAATGCGAAGCAGGGATATTTATTCTCCCTTTTGTACTTTAACTATTTGCACATCATTACAACACTGTGTGTGTAGACATAATACGACATTTGAAATGTTTGTAATTGTTGATTTCACTTGTGTTGATGATCTATTTCACTTCTTTTTGCAAACATATGTTTCCCATGGCCAATAAAGCCCCTTAAATTGAATTTAAATTGGTGAATGATCGACAAGAGAGAGCAGGGGTATATTCATTATGGAAACCGTGTTCACCACCCCCCAATGTTTTTGCCCGCCAACGGGTCAAAGACCGCGCGATTTTCACAATGAAACGCCCTATTGAAAGAAGACTTCTCGCTGAAGAGATAGAAACTCTCCCCAGATCCGTAGCTGGTTTGGAAGGGTGGGGGCGATGACGTCAAAGTTGGCCCAACTTTCCTGATGACAGAGAGAGTATGGGAGAATGGCTGCCCTGTGAGTTCTGCTTTACATACAGACATAATTTGGACGGTTTTAGAAGCTTTAGAGTGTTTTCTATTCAATAATTATTATTATATGCATATATTAGCAATTTTGGACAGATTTTTTTTCTGTTTACTATGGGCATGCAATTCCTCCAAAGGGGGCAGTATTCTGCCTAGCCTTAACAGGATTATAACTTATTAAGAACAAAATGGAAGCAAACGGAGCAAATTTTGAGTTAATATTGGATAAAAACAGGTAGGTCCC
This sequence comes from Oncorhynchus kisutch, assembly GCF_002021735.2. Taxonomy (NCBI): domain Eukaryota; kingdom Metazoa; phylum Chordata; class Actinopteri; order Salmoniformes; family Salmonidae; genus Oncorhynchus; species Oncorhynchus kisutch. The sequence continues at coordinate 84,906 of NW_022264901.1, forward strand.
TTCACATTTCGTTCAGTCCGTTTATTAAACATTTTGCAACTAGGCCCCTGGCAGAGAGATGAGATACAATACAATACAATAAGAGTTATGAGGACATGTTTTTATTGCCTGAAGATGGAATGGGATGGTTTTCAAAATGGAAGCCATATGGAAGTGTTCATATGGACATACGAACATAATAACAAGCTAACTCACTTCCTCGTTACATTACGAGACTCACCGCAGCGAATGCACTCTTTTTTTTCTCAATCTCTCGCACGCGCACACACACGCGTTAACTCCGCCTGACCCGACACAGCCACTCAGCTGTAATCGTCTGTCCTGGTGCCAAGCCAACAGTAACAGCATTTTCCACTCACAAGAGTCAATCACAGATCAAACAATGAGCAAGATGTTTCACCGGATGGTGTGTGTCCAGTAGTTGTGAGGTCAGTAGTTGAGGTCAGTAGTTGTGTGATTGTGGTCAGTGGTTGTGTGATTGTGGTCAGTGGTTGTGTGTTCAGTAGTTGTGAGGTCAGTAGTTGAGGTCAGTAGTTGTGTGATTGTGGTCAGTGGTTGTGTGATCAGTAGTTGTGAGGTCAGGAGTTGAGGTCAGTAGTTGTGGTCAGTAGTTGTGTGACTGTGGTAGGTGGGTGTGTGATCAGTAGTTGTGTGGTCAGTAGTTGCGGTCGGTAATTGTGGTCGGTGGTTGTGTGGTCAGTAGTTGTGCGGTCAGTAGTTGTGTGGTTGTGGTCGGTGGTTGTGTGGTTAGTAGTTCTGGTCAGTAGATGTGTGATTGTGGCCAGTGGTTGTGTGGTCAGTAGTTGTGGTCAGTATTTGTGTGGTTGTGGTCAGTAGTTCTGGTCAGTAGTTCTGCTCAGTAGTTGTGTGGTTGTGGTCAGTAGTTCTGGTCAGTAGTTCTGGTCAGTAGTTCTGGTCAGTAGTTGTGTGATTGTGGTCAGTAGTTGCATAGTCAGTAGTTGTGGTCAGTAGTTGCAGTCAGTGGTTGTGTGGTCAGTAGTTGCTGTCAGTCGTTGTCGTCCATTGTTGTGGAAGGCAGTTGTTTGGTCAGTAGTTGTGTGGTCAGTAGGTGTTGGGTCGGTAGCTGTGTGGTCAGTTGTTGTGGTCAGTAGTTGAGTGTTTGGTAGTTGTGGGAAAGTGGTCAGTAGTTGTGTGGTCACTAGGTGTTTGGTCAGTAGTTATGTGGTTGTAGTCAGTAGGTGTGGTCAGTCGGTGTTTTCAGCAGTTGTGGTCAGTTGGTGTGGGCAGTTGGTGTGGTCAGTTGTTGTGTGGTTAGCAGTTGATGTCAGTAGTTGTGTGGTCAGTAGCTGTGGTCGGAAGTTGTGTAGTCGATGTGTGTGGTGTGTAGTTGCGGTCAGTGGTTGTGGGATCGGTGGTTGTGTGACCGGTAGTTGCGGTCAGTAGTTGTGGTCAGTTGTTGTGCTCAGTAGTTGTGGTCAGTGGTTGAGTAGTTGGTAGTTGTGTGGTCAATAGTTGTGTGGTCAGTAGTTGTGTGGTCAGTAGATGTGTGGTTGTGGTCAATAGTTGTGTGGTCACTAGTTGTTTGGTCAGTTGTTGCGATGTAAGTTGTTGTGGTCAGTTGTTGTGTAGTCAGTAGGTGTGGGCAGTTGCTGTGGTCATTTGTTGTGTGGTCAGTGGTTGTGGTCAGTAGTTGGGATCAGATGTTGGTCTGTAGGTGTGGTCATTCGGTGCGGTCGATGGGTGTGGTCAGCAGGTGTGGTCAGTAGTTGTGTGGTCAGTATTTGTGGTCGGTAGTTGAGGTCCGTAGTTGTGTGGTCATTAGATGTGGTCTGAGGTTGCGGTCAGTAGTTGTGTGGTCAGTCGATGGGACAGTAGTGGAGAAGGTAGTAAGTTTTAAGTTCCTCGACGTACACATCACGGACAAACTGAATTGGTCCACCCACACAGACAGCGTTGTGAAGAAGGCGCAGCAGCGCCTCTTCAACCTCAGGAGGCTGAAGCAATTTGGCTTGTCACCAAAAGCGCTCACAAACTTCTACAGATGCATAATCGAGAGCATCCTGTCGGGCTGTATCACCACCTGGTACGGCCCACAACCGTAAGGCTCTCCAGAGAGTAGTGAGGTCTGCACAATGCAAACTACCTGCCCTCTAGGACACCTAAACCACCCGATGTCACAGGAAGGCCATAAAGATCATCAAGGACAACAACCACCCGAGCCACTACCTGTTCACTCCGCTATCATGCAGAAGGCGCGGTCAGTACAGGTGCATCAAAGCAGGGACAGAGGGACTGAAAAACAGCTTCTATCTCAAGGCCATCAGACTGTTTAACAGCCACCACTAACATTGAGTGGCTGCTGCCAACACACTGACTCAACTCCAGCCACTTTAATAATGGGAATTGATGGAAAATGATGGAAAATATATCACTAGCCACTTTAAACAATGCTACTTAATATAATGTTTACATACCCTACATTAGTCATCTCATATGTATATGTATATACTGTACTCTATATCATCTACTGCATCTTTATGTAATACATGTATCACTAGCCACTAAACTATGCCACTTTGTTTACATACCCTACATTACTCATCTCATATGTATATACTGTACTCGATACCATCTACTGCATCTTGCCTATGCCGTTCTGTACCATCACTCATTCATATATCTTTATGTACATATTCTTTATCCCTTTACCCTTGTGTGTATAAGGTAGTAATTTTGGAATTGTTAGGTTAGATTACTCGTTGGTTATTACTGCATTGTCGGAACTAGAAGCACAAGCATTTCGCTACACTCGCATTAGCATCTGCTAACCATGTGTATGTGACAAATGCAATGTGATTTGATATGATTTGACGTGTACTGTGTGCATGCGCTGACCAACTGGCAAGTGTCTTCACTGACATTTTCAACCTCTCCCTGTCCGAGTCTGTAATACCAATATGTTTAAGCAGACCAACGTAATCCCTGTGCCCAAGAACAGTAGGGTAACCTGCCTAAACAAACACTGACCCACAGCACAGACGTCTGCTTAAAAAGGCTGGTCATGGCTTACCTCAACACCATCATCCCAGAAACCCTAGACCCACTCCAATTCGCATACCGCCCCAACAGTTCAACAGATGATGCAAATTCCATTGCACTCGCCCTTTCCCACCTGGACAAAAAGAACTCAGGGTTCAACACTATAGTGCCCTCAAAGCTCATCAATAAGCTCAGGACCCTGGGACTAAATACCTCCCTCTGCAACTGGATCCAGGACTTCCGGATGAGCCACCCCTTGGTGGTAAGGGTAGGTAACAACACATGCACCATGCTGATCCTCAACACTGGGGCCCCTCAGGGTTGCGTGTTCAGTCCCCTCCTGTACTCCCTGTTCACTCAAGACTGCACGGCCAGGTATGACTCCAACACCATCATTACATTTGCTGATGACAACAGTGGCAGGCCTGATCAACGACGAGACAGCCTATAGGGAGGAGGTCAGAGACCTGGGCGTGTGGTGCCAGGACAACAACCTCTCCCTCAGCGTGATCAAGACAAAGGAGGTAATTGTGGACTACAGGAAAAGGAGGACGGAGCAGGCCTCCATTCTCATTGCCGGGGCTGCAGTGGAGCACGTTGAGAGCTTCAAATTCCTTGGTGTCCACATCATCAACAAACTAACATGGTCCAAGCACACCAAGACAGTTGTGAAGGGGGCACAACAAAACCTATTCCCCCTCAGGACACTGAAAAGATTTGGCATGGGTCCTCAGATCCTCAAAAGGTTTTACAGCTGCACCCTCGAGAGCATCCTGACTGGTTGCATCACTGCCTTTTATGGCAACTGCTCAGCCTCTGACCGCAAGGCACTACAGAGGGTAGTGCGAATGTCCCAGTACATCACTGGGACCAAGCTTCCTGCCATCCAGGACCTCTATACCAGGCGGTGTCAGAGGAAGGCCTTAAAAATTGTTTAAGACTCCAGCCACCCTAGTCATAGACTGTTCTCTCTGCTACCGCACGGCAAGTGGTACCGTAGCGCCAAGTCTAGGTCCAAGAGGCTTCTAAACAGCTTCTACCCCTAAGCCATAAGACTCCTGAGCATCTAGTCAACTGGCTACCCAGACTATTTGCAGTGCCCCCCCTCACCCCTCTTTACACCGCTGCTACTCTCTGTGGTCATGTATGTATAGTTACTTTAATAACTCTATCTACATGTACATACCACCTCAAATAACCGGTGCACATTGACTCTGTATCGGTACCCGCCTGTATATAGTCTCACTATTGTATTTTTTTAAACTGCATTGTTGGTTAGGGCCTTATAAGTAGGCATTTCAAGGTCTACACCTGTTGTATTCAGCATTTCAATATAAGGTCTACACCTGTTGTATTCAGCATTTCAATATAAGGTCTACACCTGTTGTATTCGGCGCATGTGACTAATACAATTTGATTTGATTTGATTTCCGTTAGGGAACACCTACTCTGTGAGGTTAATGTGTGCATTGACTCAATTCGCCCTTGCACTCATCCTAAACAACGCCATATATTTTTTTGTAACTTTTAGCAAAGGCTAAAGTCGACAACAGATTCTAGTTTGGGAAACAGAAAACCGACTGAGATATTATGTTTCGTCAATGAGAATCTCGCTCCGTCTTCTCCCACTGGACTTCCTCTCATCACCATATTTGGCGACGGAAATACCAACCGGATGATTCAGGTGAAACATCTGGCTCGTTGTTCAATCTGTGTGTATGGAAAATGCTGTGTTGTTACTGTTGGCACGGCACCAGGACTGATGATTACAGCTGAGTGACTGTGTCGGGTCAGGCGGCGATAACGTGTGTGTGTGTGTGCGTGCGCAGGCATGCGAGTCTCCTAATGTAACGAGAAAGTGAGTTAGCTTGTTAAAAGTAAATATCCAGATGAACACTTTTCCACATCCAGATTTCTAATGTCATATTATGTCTACACACACACAGTGTTGTAATGATGTGCAAACAGTTAAAGTACAAAAGGGAGAATAAATATCCCTGCTTCGCATTCACCTCTCACACAGTCTCCCTCTAATCTCTTTATTGCGTGTGTGTGTGTAGTGAACAACATTTGCCTGAGCATCAATAGTAGAATCGGCGGTTCGGCTTTCAAAATAAAAGTTTCCCCTGAATCTGATGCAAACGGATACAAATGGAATTATGGTATATACGAGATCATTTGAAAACAAGGTTGGTATATTGTTATATAAATTCAACAACAAAAAATTTTTTTGGTTAATTTGACACCAAATAAAATATGTTAAAATGGCACTGTGTATGTATAGTTTTTTGGACTGCAACATAACGTCAATGTACAGCCTTATGGATCCTGGGTTCATGACATGGGGTACCAGCCTTATGGGTCTTGGGTTCATGACATGGGGTACCAGCCTTATGGGTCTTGGGTTCATGACATGGGGTACCAGCCTTATGGATCCTGGGTTCATGACATGGGGTACCAGCCTTATGGGTCTTGGGTTCATGACATGAGGTACCAGCCTACTCATTGACACCCACAGATTACAATTCTAAAGAGTTTACACACATTTTGGCAGGACTTTAACTGTGGGAAATCACCTCACAATTCAGCCTGTTGAACATTCATATTGCAATGTACAGGGCTCCTGAGTGGCACAGCGGTCTGAATTGTGAGGTGATTTCCCACAGTTAGTCCCGCAATAAGAGCTACGATGATAATATTTGTGTCACTACAGTCCCTGAAACGAATGCAGGCTGTATCACATCCGAATGTGATTGGGAGTCTCATAGGGCGGCGCACAATTGACCCAGCATCATCTGGGTTTGGCCGGGGTAGACCGTCATTGTAAATAAGAATTTGTTCTTAACTGACTTGCCTAGTTTTTTTTATTTTTTATGAACTTATGGAATTGTGAGGTGATTTCCACAGTTAAAGTCCTGTAATAAGAGCTAAGACGCTAATATTTGTTTAAACTCTTCACATTTCATGGACCCAAGATCCAGAGGTAATGATGTACAGTGCAATAGAAGTCTGCCCCAATGCAATTCTAATACAGCCACAGTGGGACTTCAACTATTTTTTGTGCATCAAATGAACTACTTATTGTCTTTTGTTTAATTCTTATAACAACATTCCAACCCTGTTCAGCATTATCTAATCCAAATATGGCATTATTACATGATTTGTATCTGTTTGCATCCGTTTCAGTATGGGACTCTTATTTTGAAGTCGAACCGCAAATTCCATTGTGGCTCATTATTATTCTAGCTAACATCACACATCACACGGGGTAAAAGAGTCACTTCCAACCTGCACGGTCTCAAACAGAGAACGGAGAAGAGCAACGGTCGGTAGTCGAGATCGGCCGCTTCGCAGAAGAACCACACTAGAACCTGAACAGAAAAAACAACTCAAAACGAGAAGTGAACTCCAACGAACCTGAGAGAAAACGGAGCCTTTGTTTTCAGAAGCAGCAGGGAGCCGAACCAGAGGAAAGATGATGAGTTTTCTGCCATACTTCTCCGCTGAGACCTGGACCCTCCTGGCCCTCCTCATCACCCTCATTGTAGTGTAAGGACTTACATCAAATCAAATGTTATTTGTCACATTTATCGTAGTTAAACGGTGTAGACTAACAGTGAAATGCTTAGTTAGGGGTCATTTTCCAGCAATGCAAGATAAGATATATATTGTATAGTTCTCTAGAACATACTGATAGTTAACGTGTGTGTGTCTGTGCGTGTGTCTGTGCGTGTGCTTGTGTGTGTGTGTGTGTGTGTATATATATATGTGTGTGTGTGTGTGCGCGCGCGCGTGTGTGTGTGTACAGGTACGGGTACTGGCCCTATGGTGTATTCACTAAGATGGGTATCCCTGGTCCCAAACCCCTACCTTACTTTGGCACAATGTTGGAGTATAAAAAGGTTAGTACCCATTCAGAATAAATATCTCTCTCATATTTTAAACAACAGTGTTATTGTTCTCCCATGTAAAACAATACATTGAGAAGGAAAAAGAGGACTAGCCGGTTGTTTTAACAATAGATAAATACAAGGAAATATGAGACTTGATCAGTCTAGAAGTTGTGTTCCTTGACCCTGGGGGACCATAGAAAATAACAAACCCTCCTCAACTCTCACCTGTTTCAGTTGTGTTCTCTGTTCAGGTGTAGGACACACCTACATGAGCTCCTAGGGCATGCCCAGGCATGAATCAGCTGTTTTCTCTTTTTCTATCTCTCTCTCTGCAGGGCTTCACTAACTTTGACACAGAGTGCTTTCAGAAGTACGGGAGAATCTGGGGGTGAGTTCAGTCGGCTGTACCATACTAGGATGACTCACAACTGTACTATGCGCTTTCCTTTCAATTCATCACCTTCATCACCTCCTTTCAATTCATTCAGTTACTAGTTTTACCTGTCCAACATTACCCCAAACACAGTACCGTAATCTGATTACGTTCAGTTACTAGTTTTACCTGTCCAACATTACCCCAAACTCAGTAACGTAATCACGGTTGTCATGGTGACTGGAACCAGACTGTGTCTCTTCTCCTCCAATAGGATCCCTGATAACGATAACATATCCTGACGAAACAGGAACAGAAACATTATAATTTCCCCTAATTTCCATCAGTGACTGGAATATGTATATTTCATAGGGTCAAGAAATCAGAACCCAACACTAATATATATATAATAATATGATTCAACAAATTTAAACTTGCTCCTCATTTCAATGCTGGTTTGAATGTCATTGAGAAAACAGAGAAGTGTCAATGATATTTTTTTCTTCTCACAAACATCTGTTCCTGAAATTAAAGTAATCCTCAAAGTTATCATCTAGTTTTTCTAAAATATCTGTAATCTGATTATAATATATTTTGCTGTTAATAGTTTACAGTTACCGTTTAAAAAAAATCTATCTTCTTTACATAATGTTTCTCCTCTGTGATGTAGGTGTGTATATATAGTGGTTAAAGCCAGGTGTGTTTCTCCTCTGTGAAGGATCTATGATGGGAGGCAGTCTGTACCATGTAGGTGTGTATATATAGTGGTTAAAGCCAGGTGTGTTTCTCCTCTGTGAAGGATCTATGATGGGAGGCAGTCTGTACCATGTAGGTGTATATATAGTGGTTAAAGCCAGGTTTGTTTCTCCTCTGTGAAGGCTCTATGATGGGAGGCAGTCTGTACCATGTAGGTGTATATATAGTGGTTAAAGCCAGGTGTGTTTCTCCTCTGTGAAGGATCTATGATGGGAGGCAGCCTGTTCTGTGTATCATGGACAAAAGCATGATCAAGACCGTCCTGATTAAAGAGTGTTACAACATCTTCACCAACCGCAGAGTGAGACACACACACACACACACACACCTAATAATAATCGGAATAATAATTATCCTAACATTATGACTGATATTATTAATACATTATTTGTGTTTCAGAAACGAATTCTGAACGGTGAGCTGTTTGATAATTAATCAACTGTTCTCCATGTTCTAGAACTTCCATCTGAATGGTGAGCTGTTTGACGCGGTGTCCGTTGCCGAGGACGATACATGGAGACGGATCCGCAGTGTCCTCTCACCTTCCTTTACCTCTGGACGACTAAAAGAGGTAGAACCATCCCTCCATCTCTCCCTTTCTATGTTTTATCAACTTGTTATAAACGCTTTATAGCTTGTTATAAACTCTTAACTCATTATAGCTTGTTATAACCTCTTTATAAACTCAATATAGCTTGTTATAAACTCTATAAACTCATTATAGCTTGTTATAACTCTATAAACTCAATATAGCTTGTTATAAACTCTATAAACTCATTATAGCTTGTTATAACTCTATAAACTCATTATAGCTTGTTATAAACTCTATAAACTCATTATAGCTTGTTATAAACGCTATAAACTCATTATAGCTTGTTATAAACTCTTTATAAACTCAATATAGCTTGTTATAAACTCTATAAACTCATTATAGCTTGTTATAAACTCATTATAGCTTGTTATAAACTCTTTATAAACTCAACATAGCTTGTTATAAACTCTATAAACTCATTATAGCTTGTTATAAACTCATTATAGCTTGTTAAAAACTCATTATAGCTTGTTATAAACTCTTTATAAACTCATTATAGCTTGTTATAAACTCATTATAGCTTGTTATAAACTCTTTATAAACTCATTATAGCTTGTTATAACTCTATAAACTCATTATAGCTTGTTATAAATGCTATAAACTCATTATAGCTTGTTATAAACTCTTTATAAACTCAATATAGCTTGTTATAAACTCTATAAACTCATTATAGCTTGTTATAAACTCATTATAGCTTGTTATAAACTCTTTATAAACTCATTATAGCTTGTTATAAACTCTTTATAAACTCATCATAGCTTGTTATAAACTCTTTATAAACTTATTTTAGATACCTTATTTACATTATTACTCAAAGATGGAGTTATGCGTCCTCTGAAACATCACCCTTTTGACCACCTACTTCCTGCTTGACCCAGTTGTCAGCAGCACTAATGTGAAAGACATGACCACCTACTTCTGGCTTGACCCAGTTGTCAGCAGCACTAATGTGAAAGACATGACCACCTACTTCTGGCTTGACCCAGTTGTCAGCAGCACTAATGTGAAAGACATGACCACCTACTTCTGGCTTGACCCAGTTGTCAGCAGCACAAATGTGAAAGACATGACCACCTACTTCTGGCTTGACCCAGTTGTCAGCAGCACTAATGTGAAAGACATGACCACCTACTTCTGGCTTGACCCAGTTGTCAGCAGCGCTAATGTGAAAGACATGACCACCTACTTCTGGCTTGACCCAGTTGTCAGCAGCACTAATGTGAAAGACATGACCACCTACTTCTGGCTTGACCCAGTTGTCAGCAGCACTAATGTGAAAGACATGACCACCTACTTCTGGCTTGACCCAGTTGTCAGAAGCACTAATGTGAAAGACATGACCACCTACTTCTGGCTTGACCCAGTTGTCAGCAGCACTAATGTGAAAGACATGACCACCTACTTCTGGCTTGACACAGTTGTCAGCAGCACTAATGTGAAAGACATGACCACCTACTTCTGGCTTGACCCAGTTGTCAGCAGCACTAATGTGAAAGACATGACCACCTACTTCTGGCTTGACCCAGTTGTCAGCAGCACTAATGTGAAAGACATGACCACCTACTTCTGGCTTGACCCAGTTGTCAGCTGCACTAATGTGAAAGACATGACCACATACTTCCTGCTTGACCCAGTTGTCAGCTGCACTAATGTGAAACACCGGTCGACTGACAACCCGAGTCAGCTTGCAGGCGCCCGGCCCTGTCACAAGGAGTCGCTAGAGCACGATAAGACAAGGTCCCGGACGGCGCTGGGACAATTGTGTGCCATCCTATGGGGTTCCCGGTCGGTTGTGACACAGCCTGGGATCGAACACCAGGCTGTATTGTCGCTCTGCAGGGCTATTGACCGCTGCATCACTCAGGACCCAGATCTTCATATAGGACTAGAATTACATGCTGATGGCTTTCACTTCTCTTCACAAAGATTTAATGGTTATGGGTCTCAATGAATAACTGCTATAGTCTACCACCATCTGAATGGTTAAAGGTCTGAATTAATAACTGCTATAGTCTACCCCCATCTGAATGGTTATGGGTCTGAATTAATAACTGCTATAGTCTACCCCCATCTGAATGGTTATGGGTCTGAATGGTTATGGGTCTGAATGAATAACTGTTATAGTCTACCCCCATCTGAATGGTTATGGGTCTGAATTAATAACTGCTATAGTCTACCACCATCTGAATGGTTATGGGTCTGAATTAATAACTGTTATAGTCTACCCCCATCTGAATGGTTATGGGTCTGAATTAATAACTGCTATAGTCTACCCCCATCTGAATGGTTATGGGTCTGAATTAATAACTGCTATAGTCTACCCCCATCTGAATGGTTATGGGTCTGAATTAATAACTGCTATAGTCTACCACCATCTGAATGGTTATGGGTCTGAATGGTTATGGGTCTGAATTAATAACTGCTATAGTCCACCCCCATCTGAATGGTTATGGGTCTGAATTAATAACTGCTATAGTCTACCCCCATCTGAATGGTTATGGGTCTGAATTAATAGCTGCTATAGTCTACCACCATCTGAATGGTTATGGGTCTGAATTAATAACTGTTATAGTCTACCACCATCTGAATGGTTATGGGTCTGAATTAATAACTGCTATAGTCTACCCCCATCTGAATGGTTATGGGTCTGAATTAATAACTGCTATAGTCTACCCCCATCTGAATGGTTATGGGTCTGAATTAATAACTGCTATAGTCTACCCCCATCTGAATGGTTATGGGTCTGAATTAATAACTGCTATAGTCTACCACCATCTGAATGGTTATAGGGCTGAATTAATAACTGCTATAGTCTACCCCCATCTGAATGGTTATGGGTCTGAATTAATAACTGCTATAGTCTACCCCCATCTGAATGGTTATGGGTCTGAATTAATAACTGCTATAGTCTACCCCCATCTGAATGGTTATGGGTCTGAATTAATAACTGCTATAGTCTACCCCCATCTGAATGGTTATGGGTCTGAATTAATAACTGCTATAGTCTACCCCCATCTGAATGGTTATGGGTCTGAATTAATAACTGTTATAGTCTACCCCCATCTGAATGGTTATGGGTCTGAATTAATAACTGCTATAGTCTACCACCATCTGAATGGTTATGGGTCTGAATTAATAACTGCTATAGTCTACCCCCATCTGAATGGTTATGGGTCTGAATTAATAACTGCTATAGTCTACCACCATCTGAATGGTTATGGGTCTGAATTAATAACTGCTATAGTCTACCACCATCTGAATGGTTATGGGTCTGAATTAATAACTGCTATAGTCTACCCCCATCTGAATGGTTATGGGTCTGAATTAATAACTGCTATAGTCTACCGCCATCTGAATGGTTATGGGTCTGAATGGTTAGGTTATGGGTCTGAATTAATAACTGCTATAGTCTACCCCCATCTGAATGGTTATGGGTCTGAATTAATAACTGCTATAGTCTACTGCCATCTGAATGGTTATGGGTCTGAATTAATAACTGCTATAGTCTACCCCCATCTGAATGGTTATGGGTCTGAATTAATAACTGCTATAGTCCACCCCCATCTGAATGGTTATGGGTCTGAATTAATAACTGCTATAGTCTACCCCCATCTGAATGGTTATGGGTCTGAATGGTTATGGGTCTGAATTAATAACTGCTATAGTCTACCCCCATCTGAATGGTTATGGGTCTGAATTAATTACTGCTATAGTCTACCACCATCTGAATGGTTATGGGGCTGAATTAATAACTGCTATAGTCTACCCCCATCTGAATGGTTATGGGTCTGAATGGTTATGGGTCTGAATTAATAACTGCTATAGTCTACCACCATCTGAATGGTTATGGGGCTGAATTAATAACTGCTATAATCTACCACCATCTGAATGGTTATGGGTCTGAATTAATACTGCTATAGTCTACCCCCATCTGAATGGTTATGGGTCTGAATTAATAACTGCTATAGTCTACCACCATCTGAATGGTTATGGGTCTGAATTAATAACTGCTATAATCTACCACCATCTGAATGGTTATGGGTCTGAATTAATAACTGCTATAGTCTACCCCCATCTGAATGGTTATGGGTCTGAATGGTTATGGGTCTGAATTAATAACTGCTATAGTCTACCCCCATCTGAATGGTTATGGGTCTGAATTAATAACTGCTATAGTCTACCCCCATCTGAATGGTTATGGGTCTGAATTAATAACTGCTATAGTCTACCACCATCTGAATGGTTATGGGTCTGAATTAATAACTGTTATAGTCTACCCCCATCTGAATGGTTATGGGTCTGAATTAAGAACTGCTATAGTCTACCACCATCTGAATGGTTATGGGTCTGAATTAATAACTGCTATAGTCTACCCCCATCTGAATGGTTATGGGTCTGAATTAATAACTGCTATAGTCTACCACCATCTGAATGGTTATGGGTCTGAATTAATAACTGTTATAGTCTACCCCCATCTGAATGGTTATGGGTCTGAATTAATAACTGCTATAGTCTACCACCATCTGAATGGTTATGGGTCTGAATTAATAACTGCTATAGTCTACCGCCATCTGAATGGTTATGGGTCTGAATGGTTAGGTTATGGGTCTGAATTAATAACTGCTATAGTCTACCCCCATCTGAATGGTTATGGGTCTGAATTAATAACTGCTATAGTCTACTGCCATCTGAATGGTTATGGGTCTGAATTAATAACTGCTATAGTCTACCCCCATCTGAATGGTTATGGGTCTGAATTAATAACTGCTATAGTCCACCCCCATCTGAATGGTTATGGGTCTGAATTAATAACTGCTATAGTCTACCCCCATCTGAATGGTTATGGGTCTGAATGGTTATGGGTCTGAATTAATAACTGCTATAGTCTACCCCCATCTGAATGGTTATGGGTCTGAATTAATTACTGCTATAGTCTACCACCATCTGAATGGTTATGGGGCTGAATTAATAACTGCTATAGTCTACCCCCATCTGAATGGTTATGGGTCTGAATGGTTATGGGTCTGAATTAATAACTGCTATAGTCTACCACCATCTGAATGGTTATGGGGCTGAATTAATAACTGCTATAATCTACCACCATCTGAATGGTTATGGGTCTGAATTAATACTGCTATAGTCTACCCCCATCTGAATGGTTATGGGTCTGAATTAATAACTGCTATAGTCTACCACCATCTGAATGGTTATGGGTCTGAATTAATAACTGCTATAATCTACCACCATCTGAATGGTTATGGGTCTGAATTAATAACTGCTATAGTCTACCCCCATCTGAATGGTTATGGGTCTGAATTAATAACTGCTATAGTCTACCCCCATCTGAATGGTTATGGGGCTGAATTAATAACTGCTATAGTCTACCCCCATCTGAATGGTTATGGGTCTGAATTAATAACTGCTATAGTCTACCACCATCTGAATGGTTATGGGTCTGAATGGTTATGGGTCTGAATTAATAACTGCTATAGTCTACCACCATCTGAATGGTTATGGGTCTGAATTAATAACTGCTATAGTCTACCCCCATCTGAATGGTTATGGGTCTGAATTAATAACTGCTATAGTCTACCACCATCTGAATGGTTATGGGTCTGAATTAATAACTGTTATAGTCTACCCCCATCTGAATGGTTATGGGTCTGAATTAATAACTGCTATAGTCTACCACCATCTGAATGGTTATGGGTCTGAATTAATAACTGCTATAGTCTACCGCCATCTGAATGGTTATGGGTCTGAATGGTTAGGTTATGGGTCTGAATTAATAACTGCTATAGTCTACCCCCATCTGAATGGTTATGGGTCTGAATTAATAACTGCTATAGTCTACTGCCATCTGAATGGTTATGGGTCTGAATTAATAACTGCTATAGTCTACCCCCATCTGAATGGTTATGGGTCTGAATTAATAACTGCTATAGTCCACCCCCATCTGAATGGTTATGGGTCTGAATTAATAACTGCTATAGTCTACCCCCATCTGAATGGTTATGGGTCTGAATGGTTATGGGTCTGAATTAATAACTGCTATAGTCTACCCCCATCTGAATGGTTATGGGTCTGAATTAATTACTGCTATAGTCTACCACCATCTGAATGGTTATGGGGCTGAATTAATAACTGCTATAGTCTACCCCCATCTGAATGGTTATGGGTCTGAATGGTTATGGGTCTGAATTAATAACTGCTATAATCTACCACCATCTGAATGGTTATGGGTCTGAATTAATACTGCTATAGTCTACCCCCATCTGAATGGTTATGGGTCTGAATTAATAACTGCTATAGTCTACCACCATCTGAATGGTTATGGGTCTGAATTAATAACTGCTATAATCTACCACCATCTGAATGGTTATGGGTCTGAATTAATAACTGCTATAGTCTACCCCCATCTGAATGGTTATGGGTCTGAATTAATAACTGCTATAGTCTACCCCCATCTGAATGGTTATGG